>NW_020229498.1:0-90242 GCF_003227725.1 Camponotus floridanus
TGATGTCGACAGGTCTTCAACCGATGGTGCGATGTTTCGCGTATTGTACTCTGCAACGAGTCGAGATAGTTCGTCGATCCATTTTGTAATTTCCATTCAACGTAAACATTTTCCACATATTATTTTTTAAAGTACGATTGAATCGTTCCACGACTGAGGCTTTCATACGGAATATGTCGATCGAGTAATGATTAATGTTGTGTTTCTTCATGAGTTTCTGCACACTCGAGTTGTAAAATTCTTTTCCTCTCGGTTTGAAAATTTTTCGGACATCTTTTATCGTCTCCAATAATCTTTGCGATCGTTTCGGACATTTCGTTCCCGCTCTTACTCTTGAGCGGTATGGCCCACGCATACTTGCTCAACACATCGATAACCGTGAGTATGTATTTATGACCCTTGTTGAGTCGAGAGTACGAACGCATGTCACCACGTCCGCCTGCCACAGATCATCGTATCCGCGTACAATGACGCGTCTTCGTGGAAAATTTCTTCTCGCCGGAGCATGTAATTCCTCGACTAGTTGCCGCTTTTCGGAGATGCTTTTGTTCTCTCGTACGTTTGATCGAGGCATAATTAATATGCGATATTAGTATATCTCGCTTACTGTGTCGCGTTAGATGTTGCATGTCTCAGCACATTCTTTATCTCATCCATCATTAATCGCAGCGCCTGCACGTTTGTTTCAAGCGCGATAATTTTTTGCTCAATTTCTCCCTGCCGATCTCTCAAAAGTTTATCCACGTATCGTTTGTTGACAACGTCGCTATCAGCTTCCGGTTGCGCTACGCGTTGAATCTTGCGCGACCTTTGCGTCAAAGCCGGGGTAGTAGTTTGGGCAGAGAGCGTTATCGCGAACGTAATTTCTCAATAATCCATTCCATACATAGTACAAATTGTTCGACGATCCCAATGATAATCCGAATTTATTAATCGACATTTCGGTACCGAGAACATTGACCGAATGACGCGTATCGCCGACGCATAGTTTAATTTATAATAATGCCGGCCTCGCGAAGTTCTTCGAAATCGGACAAGATTTCATTGTCGTGAGCATTGTTGCCGGCTCGACGCGAGGCGTCCAGCAATCGGCAACGATCCACCAATTCGTTGGGATCGTTCCAATGCACGTAATCGATCATGTTGTCGCTTAACGTCATGGTGCGCGGCGCGTCTATACCTCTTCCCATCTTTCTATCGGGGAATAATGGTGCAATTATATATTTGTACTTGTACCCTTTATTAGTTTTAATAGGATTATTAACTTTGTTGTCACGTTATGCGCATTTGTTATCTTTTAATATACTTTGATATTTATGCAAATCATCTCGAGTATATTTTTTATGATTGGGAAATTTTTTAAAAATCAAATCGTAGATACCTTCGGTTCCCTTATATTTTATTCCATCGATAATTATATTATCTTCCTTGTCCACATCGAAACATTTATCACCCAGCATCATTCCTTCATTGGTAAATTTAACGCCGTAGACGTAATCCATACTCTTTATTTTTATCAACACTCATAATATCTCCTATATATTTTTGCGCCAGTGGACCTAAATGCTCTCGGAACGTTTTCTGACCTTCGGACGTTTCTAATTCGTGTCGGACCGATGTTACAAAAGAATCGGGTGTGGTCTCGTAAATTTCTTCGACGGACGTGGATGGTATTGTTTGACGCGGTTGTACTTTTATCGGAGTAGAAACAGTAGCCATATTAGAAAATTGCTTCCTTCGCTTTGATCGATTCGGTGTCGAATATATCGGTGAATCGTTTATCGGCATATTTATCCGTGCTCGCTTTAGTCCTTGCTTGGTCTCTTTTATTTTTTCCTCATGCTTCTCACCAAACGTCAAACTCAGCGGTTCGATTTTCGATGCATCAGATTCCACAGTATTTTCGACAAGCTGTTTTAAAGGCTCGGTAATCGGTTTAAATTGCCTTTCCAATATGATATCTTCCTCCATTTTACCAGTTTTCAAAGCGCGATATTTTTTGCGAATCGATTCGCTCGTTTTTGCAATCTCTGTCGCAATCTTTTCACGATCGCCGTTCATGATGCTCGATCGATGTGTCGATGATGACTGATCGCTTTACGGTATCGCGAAATCATTAAATCCCCTTCTATATCGTCCATTGATCAACGTACTATCTTTATCAATGACTACGAAGCCATATTTGCGTTGCCAACATTTCTGACACAATGCATGGAAATCGTCGTAAGACATATCGGTATTCACGTGATCGTTGTACACATGTTTCAAATTTGTACCGTCTTGTTTAAACAGGATCAGCAGGTTCGCGTTGTCGCGTATAAGATGCTTAGGTATCTTGGCGTACGTCTGACAAAGATAGAAACAGTCAACGCTCGAGTGTCGACCCATTGCAAAGTACTCTCTTATCGTATCCTGCTTGTCGCATGCCACGTCATCAAAGATAAAGATGGAATTCGGAAGCGCCTCACTCGGTGGAATGACATCGCTGTTATTAGAGAATGTAAAGTAGCCGATTTCATCTATAGGTGCTAGTAAATTTTCCAAGTATTTGTATTTCGGCTGTTGAAGCGATTTCGAGTATACGTACACGTTCTCGAAACGTACACCGTGTGGACTTTCTATCAAACTAATCAACACGTTTGTCTTACCACAATTTGAAGGGCCGCAAACGATACCGCGTATAGTAGTCGGCAGCATGTTTCCATGCTTGCGTACTTTTTTCTCCGATATTAGTCTATCATCGAAATTTGATACTTTGATTACTCGCGCTTGTCGCACGAACCGCATGTTTTCTCTTTCGAATCAATTTTGCGAATGATCACGAGGGGGAGACCTATTTATAGAAGTGTCTCGACTCGAAACCGGTCAGTATCAAAAATGTTTCTCCTTCTGTCGGATGAGAGAGACATTCTCGGGCTTACCGCCAAACAACTGCAGTATATCCCAAAGATTTTATTACTTCAAAATTTTGGTGATTACGTGGAACGATTGTGGGACAAGCTTCCAGAATATATAAAGGCTGATTCGGAGGTTCGACAATATCGTTCGTGCATGCGACATTACAACCAGCCGTGGCAGCAAACACACATTGACGGTCCACCACCGTTGATAAAAGATTGCGACGTATGTCAGCGAGAATTGTAAAAGGTAGCGGCCTCTTAAATCGTGCGATAAACGCGCTTCCCATCGAATTACATATTCCCGGTTATCAGTTTTGCGGGCCGGGAACTCGATTAGAGAAACGATTGGCTAGAGGTGATCGAGGCATCAATCCATTGGATGCGGCGTGTCGTGAACACGACATTGCTTACGCGCGAAGCAACGACCTCGACCAACGTCACATCGCTGATCGCATACTAGCTGCAAGAGCGCAAGAACGCATTACCGCGAGGGATTCGACTCTCGGTGAAAGAGCAGCCGCTACGACTGTTTGGGCGGCAATGAAGGCAAAGACAAAACTCGGCATGGGGATGAAAAAGCCATCGACGACAAAGAGGAGGAAGAAACGAATACTTCCTGTAGCGAAACGTGGTGGTATTTTACCACTTTTACCGTTATTGGGAGTTGTCGGTTCATTAGCCGGCGGTGCGGCGGGAATCGCAAAGGCGGTAAACGATAGCAAGGCTGCGCAACGTCAGCTGGAAGAGATGCAGCGTCACAATCGCGCTATGGAAGGTCGCGGACTTTATCTCGCTCCGTACAAGCGTGGACAGGAATTCTCAACAAAGTCTAAGAGAAAAAAAAAACGTCGAAAAAACATTAAAAATGCCTACGGGTGCGACAACTAACGTGCAATTGCAACAATTTGCGAAACGTATGTGTATACCTTTCTTTAGAGGTGTTTTCATGCGCAATAATTTACCGATAAGCGGCGTACGACGAAACGAGAGCGGTATCGTCAATTTGGATGACGTTGATAGTCCCGGTACTCATTGGGTAGCGTACGCAAAGAGGGGCGATCGTGTCGTATATTTTGACAGTTTTGGAAATCTTCGACCGCCCAAGGAACTTGTACGATATTTCGGACGAGTGAAAATTGAATACAATTACACATCTTATCAAAGTTATAATCAGAGTATCTGTGGACAGTTGTGTTTAAAATTTCTTCAAACGATCAATTTAAAGCCTGACAATCCATCGTCATGACTCAGTATTCGTTCGACATGTCACTGACACTTACGTTGACTGGCAGAAGCAGCGTTCTCGCTGTAAGCTATTTCCCCGCTATAGATTTGACCGATGCCGATTACGAGCTCGGATTAACGGATTTTGAAACTTATAACACGATTCCGAACGTAAATTTTTCGAATAATAAATTTTATTTTGGCAACGACGACAAGGAAATTACGATTCCCGAAGGATCGTACGAATTGCACGCCATAAATGATTATCTCAAACGCGCAATTTTGCGAGATGAGCACCTTTCCAGAGATGGTGAAAACGATTATGATGAGGAATATCCAATAGTGCTCCACGCCAATCACAGTACGCTAAAGAGTGAAATCAAATGCGCCTACAGAATAAACTTTACCAAACCCGACAATGTAGGATCCTTGCTTGGATTCTCGTCGAATCGTATATTGCAACCTCGCAAGTGGTATGAATCAGACGAACCTGTTAATATTATAAACATAAATATTATTCGTATAGAATGCAACGTGACTACTGGTGCGTACAGCAACGGCATGCGCGTACACACGATACATGAATTTTCACCGAGCGTACCGCCAGGATATAAGATATCGGAAACGCCGGCACAGATCATTTATCTGCCGATCGTTGTACGGAGCATTACGGATTTAACGATACGTATTGTGGATCAAAGAGGTCGATTGCTCGATTTTCGAGGAGAGGAAATTACCGTAAGATTGCATATACGGCGGCGACAAACATAGTATGCTTGTACTGAACGAAACGGAGCACGCGAGAGACAATACTTTTACGCGGGACAATACTATTGCAGTAAGGCGAGCAGTATCGGGTGACAATAATAAGATTGCCGTTAAAAAGAAGCTGAGCGCGTTGAATCGTGAATTTTTGAAATCATTGGGATTCATCGTACGAAAGATGATTGATGTTTTGAATATCGGAGGTGAGCCAGTCTTTGATGATCGCATCGTCAAGATTGAGACTCATACGTACAATCCGTACGCCAATACGACGCTTGGATACAGCGACGAGATACGAATACCTATACAACATCAGGATTTATACACGTTACCGTGCGAAAGCTTTCTTTACATCGAGGGAAGATTTAATGTGCATAAAGCGAATGATGAAATGAAGGTTGTATTGGGAAACAATTGCGTCGCATTCATGTTTGATGAGCTTCGATACGAACTCGACGGAGTAGAGATTGATCGCAACAGAAATGTTGGAATAACATCGACGCTCAAAAATTATGTCTCTCTAACACATCAGAAAAGTATAAACTTGAAGAATGCATCGTGGGATTTGACGTACAACGGTGACAAAAATTATTTCAACTTTTGCGTGCCGCTCAACATGTTGCTGGGATTTTGCGAAGATTATAAACGCGTTGTGATTAACGCTCGTCACGAATTGATTTTGATACGTTCGCGCAACGATAATAATTGTCTATTCGGACATCCGTCGTCGGAAGCTGAGATTGAATTACTCAAGATACAGTGGCGTATGCCTCATGTAATATTGAACGAGATTAATAAATTATCAATGTTGCGAATGTTGGAAAGCGGACGGTATTTGAACATGAGTTTCCGATCTTGGGATCTATACGAATTTCCTCTGTTACATAGCACGACCAAACATTCGTGGACCGTGAAAGCCGCCTCCCAGCTAGAGAAACCGCGATACGTGATCTTTGCACTACAAACTAGTAAAAAGAATTCGGTGTCACAAGATGTTACATTGTTCGATAACTGCAAATTGACCAACGTTAAACTCTATTTAAACTCGGAATTTTATCCCTACGATGATTTAAATTTAGATTTTGAAAAAAATAGATTCGCCGTCCTATTCGACATGTACTCTCGTTTTCGCAAATCGTATTACGGATGTGATAATAGCACCGCGCTATTAACCATTCCAAAATTTCTACATTGCGGTCCTCTAGCGGTCATTGATTGCTCGCGACAAAACGAGTCTGTCAAAACTGCTACCGTGGATGTGAGAATAGAGTTTGAGTGCAGGGAAAATATACCTGCGAATACTACCGCATATTGTCTCATCTTGCACGATCGGGTTGTCGAATATAATCCATTGACTAATGTAGTCCGCAAAATTACATAGGTCAGCAAATATCCCCTCCATTGCACATGAAGAAAAATATAAAAGATTGAGATGTTTGATGATTGACATCAGTCTGCGATCGGATCTTATCATCATGGCTGCGCCAACGTTTGTGGATCTGCAAGGATTTATCGTTGGGAAAAATTTTGTCGTGAAGGAAGCTGCGGTTTTGAGAAATGGATCCGTACTTTCTCATTACATTTTTACATGCCCGGTACCATGGTACATGCTCACAAAATCTGAGAGATGCCAGGTTTTATGGCTGATTAAAAACCATCATGGATTATCGTGGAATGATGGACACGTTTCATATTGGAATTCGAAACGTTTAATCACGACGGCGGTGATGGGTGCAACGGAGGAGGATGATGTGTCACCTCTCGTGTACGTTAAAGGTCATGAAAAACGGCAATGGTTGGCCGATATACTGGACGATGATGCGAGAAACGATGTGATTATCGAAACTTTGGATGCAGACTACGAGGATGTAGCTTCTTTAAATAAGTTAGATGTTAAGAATACTATGCGTTGTGAAAATCATGTAAAAAATTGCGCTTTACAAAATGTATTTAAAATTTATAATTGGTGGTTGAAACATCATGATTCTTCGAATCCATACTTATAATAAATTGATGATGTGATATATTTTTATCGTCTTTCTTATTCTCTCCTTTTTTTTCCTCATCCCTATCTATGCGTGTGCGCAGTATCGTGTTTCCATACGTGACACAGCTGCCACAGATATTGTATTTCGATAGTACATTGTGATACATTGTAATACATTGTAATATTTGTTTGATAAGTGAATATAGTTTTGCGTTCAATTACCGTTCGTTACCGTTTAATGGCCGCTCAATTATCGTTCATTTTCGTTCGATGACCGTTCAATTACCGTTCGACGGTCATTCATTTCCGTTCGAAAAGCGTTCAATTACCGTTCATTTCCGTTCAAAGAGCGTTTGACGAGCGTTCGAAGAGCGTTCATTTCCGTTCGAAAAGCGTTCATTTCCGTTCGAAAAGCGTTCAATTACCGTTCATTTCCGTTCGAAGAGCGTTCATTTCCGTTCGAAAAGCGTTCATTTCCGTTCGAAAAGCGTTCAATTACCGTTCGATGACCGTTCAATTACCGTTCGTTTCCGTTCGAAGAGCGTTCAACGTTCAATTACCGTTCGATGACCGTTCAATTACCGTTCATTTCCGTTCGAAGAGCGTTCATTTCCGTTCGATGATCGTTCGATGACCGTTCAATTACCGTTCGATGACCGTTCGACGAGCGTTCAATTACCGTTCGTTTCCGTTCAAAGAGCGTTCATTTCCGTTCGAAGAGCGTTCGAAGAGCGTTCGAAGAGCGTTCAATTACCGTTCGACGGTCGTTCATTTCCGTTCGAAGAGCGTTCGAAGAGCGTTCAATTACCGTTCGACGGTCGTTCATTTCCGTTCGAAGAGCGTTCAATGACCGTTTGGCGAGCGTTCGATGAGCGTTCGAAAAGCGTTCAATTACCGTTCAATTACCGTTCATTTCCGTTCAAAGTCCGTTCAATGACTGTTTGACGAGCGTTCGATGACCGTTTGGCGAGCGTTCGATGAGCGTTCAATTCCGTTCGAAAAGCGTTCAATTACCGTTCGTTTCCGTTCAAAGACCGTTCAATGACCGTTTGATAGCCATTCGATGGACGTTCGTTTCCGTTCAATTACCATTTGATCGGGGTTGACACATTATATCGTGTTAATTTGCATGGGAACATGCATACTTTTGTCTTACGACGCGTTTTTGGTAAAGCGATAATGATACGTCCACCGTTTTATCTGTTCGCAAAGTCGTGATATTATATTATATTATATTATACCGCGCTGAGTTGCGTGGGATCGGGTGTACTTTTGTCTTACGACGCATTTTTGACATGGTGATAATGCAGCATCTCTACTATAAAACCTCGTGCCGAGACCTCGTTACCGCTTCATAAAGTTTCAGAGACTGTACGAGTAAAGTGTGAAAGTTAAAAAAAGTTAAAATGGAATATATCATGGAAAACTGTACCGGATGGAAGCAGGCCTTCTCTAACTTGCTCTGCGTTTTATTGGTGAAACTGGCCTTCCATTGGGAGGTAAGTATTGATTTTGCGAATAATTTATATAAAATTGTACATCTATTGTACATAATACTTATATTTTTTATTTTCTAGTCCCTATCTGAAGTCCGGATACCCGGCTTTATGAATATAGAGCACCGGCAATGGGTGCGGGCGGAGCGGCGGTGGAGGAGAAACGACCTCTCCTTCATGTGGGGCGACGCCCCGGAGAGTCCTCCAGATGAGGAGGACGTTTTCAACCTTCGGCGGCTCTTCGGGGAAGAGCCCTACATGGAGGAGGAGATTTGGGTGCCCAGGGAGATTCGGGCACCCAATGGTGTACAGAATGGGGAGCACAGATGTAAGTATTTTTATAAATATTGTAACTATAGTTTTATATTAACGCGCATCTTTTTTTCTGTTACAGGAGCGGCCCCCTCACCTGGCTCCCCCTCCACCCCCCCCGCACCCCCAAGTTATTATTATTATAATTATATCATTATTTTATTATATTATTATTATTATATTATATTTTATATTAATCATAATTTTAAGTATACACACACACACACACACACACACACAATTGTATTAACACACACATTTTAATAAATTTTATATATTTTAATTGAGAAAAAAAAAATCTAATTATTTACGTGCCTCTCCTCGCGTCCCCATCCTTGCGTCTCTCTTGCGTTAGTTGTAAGTCTCGCGATATTATCGTTCTCTCTTGCACGCGTCATCTTCGCGCTATCGTTCTCTCTCGCACGCGCTAGTTGTAAGTCTCGCGATATTATCGTTCTCTTTTCGCGCTATCGTTCTCTCTCGCACGCGCTAGTTGTAAGTCTCGCGATATTATCGTACTCTCTCTTTCATATACTCGTTGTTCACTTACCTTTGCGTCGTCCTTCTCCCACCTATACGTCGTCCTTGTTCCACGTTAACGCCATCCTTGTCGCACTCGTAGCACTGTCCTCTTCACACACTTTGCACTGTCCTTTTCCCATACGTTGCGCTGTCCTTCTCACACCACCGTCCATCGGTCGCGCCGCCGATCCCCCTTCACCGCGCGGACCCCCTCGTCTATCGCTCGCGCCGCCGATCCCCCTTCACTGCGCGGACCCCCTCGTCCATCGCACGCGCCGCTGATCCCCCTTCACCTCGCGGACCCCCTCGTCCATCGCTCGCGCCGCGGATCCCCCTTCACCTCGCGGACCCCCTCGCCCATCGCTCGCGCCGCGGATCCCCCTTCACCTCGCGGACCCTCTCGCCCATCGCTCGCGCCGCGGATCCCCCTTCCCCGCGGGTGACGTCACCCAACGCGCGCCACGGTTCCTCCTTCCCCGCGCGTGACGTCACTCCCCCCGCACCGCGGTTCCCCTCGCGCCTCACCCCCCCTGAGAGGACCTGAGTTAGAACTCTCATAGTATCACTACTTACATATATACACGGTGGGCCATTTTAATCGATGCACTCGAATATCTCGAAAACAGCACTCTTCAGAAAGAAATGTTTCAAACAAAAATTGTAGGGTGTGAAGGGTGACATAAGATGGTAGCATTGGTTTGACCTTGGAAAGTCATTTGAAGGTCACATAAAAGTCACCTTCAATTTCTTAAATTGTACCCACTATTTTTCATTACATATTCTTATAGCTTATCTCGAGAGCTTTCCAAAACACTACAGACAAATGTTTTTTCATTAAGTACTTTTTGAGTTATAAGGCTTCAAAGTTTGCAGTACTTCGATATAAAATGCAAAATATCTCGTAAAATATTTAGTTTTCGGGTCTTACCTTAATACTTTTACGCACAGGATAATGAGACAAAACTATTGGTGCAAAGAAAACGTATGATTGTTTATAATAAAAAATGTGTAATTTGCAATGCACTTTTTGTTATAAACAATCATGCGTTTTCTTTGTACCAATAGTTTTGTCTCATTATCCTGTGCATAAAAGTATTAGGGTAAGACTACCGAAAACTAAATATTTTACGAGATATTTTGCATTTTATATCGAAGTACTGCAAACATTGAAGCCTTATAACTCAAAAAGTACTTAATGAAAAAACATTTGTCTGTAGTGTTTTGGAAAGCTCTCGAGATAAGCTACAAGAATATGCATTGAAAAATGGGGGTTTCCATTTAAGAAATTAAAGGTGACCTTCACGTGATCTTCAAACGACTATCCAAGGTCAAACCAATGACACCATCTTATGTCCCCCTTCACACCCTACAATTTTTGTTTGAAACATTTCTTTCTGAAGAGTGCTGTTTTCGAGATATTCGAATGCATCGATTAAAATGGCCCACCGTGTATATATATATATAATATTTAATATATTTATAATATATATATATATATATACAGGGTGTTTCATTTTAATCCGACCACCTAAATTTCTCGGAACCTAAGCAAGATAGAGAAAAATGTTTTAGACAAAAGTTGTATGGTTTCAAGGGGGACATAAGATGGTGTCATTTGTTTGATCTTGAAGAGCCACCTGAAGGACACGCGAAGGTCAGCTCCAACTTTTTAAATGGGACACCCTATATGCTTTTGCATATTCTTGTAGCTCATCTCAAGAGCTTTCCAAAACACTATAATTAAGTTAGTTTTCATTAAGTACTTTCCAAGTTATGAGGCTTGAAATCATTTTTTAATTTTACATAAACCGTAAAATATCTTGTAAAATATTCATTTTTCGATTATTTTACCTTAATACTTTTATGTACAAAATAATGAAAGGAATCAATTGGTGTAAAGAAAAGACATAGTTATTTTTAAGAAAAAATATGTAATTGTTAAATGCAAATTACATATTTTTTTTCGAAACAACTATGAGTATATTTAATTGGAATATATGCCAATTTTATTGGCAGCGCCAAATTTTTTTAATTAAATTTTTTTTTACTATTTATCTTGTACAAATTTTTATTCTTAGTTGGCGCAATTTTTGTATATCACTATTTTTGTAGACAATATGACAGTTGGATACAATTAGTACATGAACTTGGCGCCTTTTTTTTATCTTTTTTTAAAAAGGTAAGTTTTTGGGGATTATATCACTTCTTTTTTTAAATTTGCTAAAAGATATTATATTAAAAAAAGTATGTATATACATATATATATATATATATATATATATATATATATATAAGTATATATATATATAGGTATATTTTTTTAATATATAAGCAAATTATATAAAAATATATATAGAATAAGTATATATAATATACATTATATATATATATATATTGCGACTCTTTTTCAATTCTAATTTTTATTCTCGCGGGGGAGCGGAAGCGCCGTCAAAAACACAAGGGTTTTGGTGTACTCGCGATCGGCGGGACAGGGATGGAGGGTGTCCGCGCGCGAGCCGCGGCGGAGCGAAGGCCGTCTCGATACCTCGGAAATGGGCGCCAGGCACGGTCTTTCACGTACCAGTTTTCATGAATTTTTCGAAAAGCGCGAAAGAATACGACAGCCCGCTTCGCCACGGGCTGGCTAGCTCGCCTAACGGTAGAGGGGCGGGGTTTGAAAGAAAAAGTTAATTGATTGAGCGAGCTTACTAAATTGACAGACAAAGACGGACACAGAAATTACGGATGATCGCCAGCCAAATAAAGAACGCGAGATTTAATAAAAAAATAACAGATTTATTAAGAGATTATAGAGAAGAAAGTATTAACAGAAAAGAAATAAAAGAGAGAGATTATAGAGAAGAAAGTATTAACAGAAAAGAAATAAAATTCGATACAGAATGGAAACAGAAATAATGTACTAGCCACGAACTGACAATAAATCTCGAAACGCTAGAAAAACGCGCGATATTCTAAGTCGGTCTAACAAAGAGCGTCTATTACGGAGGCTTCCTAAAGTCGAAGCTCCTGAGAACAATAATTTCTATAACGGAATTTTGGTAATTCGAATTCTTGCTAACGGTCGTATCATACACGATAGAGAGAGAGAGCGATAGTACCTGCCTATCATTCGCAGCTTCGACAGCCTCGCGGAGATCTTACTAATTAACTGCGTATCCCGCAATTTCCTCCGAGCGTACTCGAAGTCGACAACCCAGAAATAAGACAGCCGATTAGTTACGCAATAAGCGAAAAGATATTAGTTTCGCGAGGAGAGATCTCGCATACGATTGGCGGACGATACCGGCGAAGTTCGATAGCCGGCGGCGGTCGGAGATTTTTCCGCCTTTTTCTGCGACGCTCGCAACTTAAATTTTTCTGGCAATCGGGGCGATGCGACAATGTCGTGTCACACCCCCGATACCTTCAACAGCGTGAGAATTAATTATCTTCTCGGTCTCAAGGCAATAAGGAAGGCCGGGCGACCGTCCCGCACCGCGCCTCCTTCGATAGCCGCAATATTTGCCAGGAATTTCCTGACCTCAGATATCGATACTTAGAATCGTGCGATACCCGCACGCCGCGACGATTTCGAGGAATTAAGTTTCTTTTTTCGAGGCGAACAACTCGCACGCACACAATGGACGCGACAATAATACGCAGTTTCACGCAATATTCACGAACGACGATGATACTACACGAAGACTCATTAATCACGACCAATTACGTTCCACAGACTCGCTCTGAGACATATTCCAGAGGTGCGAGACGCGGCTTCGACAACCAAACGACAGCCCGTGCGAACTACGCATCGCTCGCGATTTACGACGCACGCGGTCGATACCCAACGGTCAAATGCTACGCGTATTACGCACCCTGACACCCGGAGAGAGACGAGAATTACCCTACGATACGCACTTCCGTCGCAAAGGTCCATGCTTCCTCGGTCGCTTATCTCCGGTCGCCCGAAATTCACAAAATTCGACCGACTCGGCAGAAGGCTCAAGCGGTCGCGATAAACGCCGCAATGGCGACGGCGATAGAACGGCCGGCGAGCGGACACAATTAATTACGCGGTGCACAATAATTCGTGGGCAACCTCACCGACGGAGCTCTTCCTGTCTGCGGGGATGATCCTCGGCCTCGTCCTCGGTGTTTCGTCTCGTCAGCGAGGTTTTCAAGCGCACAAAACAATACCTTTGACTGTTTCAGTCGAGCGGCCGCGACAAAGTGATCCCTGGATCTCGCGATTCAGGGTCGATAGCGGGGTCGTTGGCCGCGCGGGGGGAATGCGCGGACCCCCGGCCAATTAGCGGCCGACACGCGCGAGGTCCTGGCGCCTCGCGCGCCACGCGAGGCATTATCGCGCCCCGCGCGAAATAGCTCCAAGCTTGAACGCTGCCGCGGGCCTTTGTTCGGCTCGGGTGAGGTCCTTCCCTCGCCGATCCTCTCTTGGAGGATGGTTGTCGTATCGGCTGTCGTTCCCGGCTGTCGAGGAGAGGCAATGCTGCTCTCTCCTGTTCGGATTTCCGATGCCGGGTTCTCGGAGTCAGGCTCCTCCGTTCTTCCGAATTTCCCTCGGCTGTCGTTTATAGCTGTCGCGGAGCGGCGATGCTGTTCTATCCTGTTCTTCGGTGGTGAGGTGCCTCTAGCCGAACTCGATACAAAATAAAAATAGAAAAAATAACAATTAATATTATACGCAACTATACCAATTCGCTCGTCTCTCCGGGGAGTACGGTAGCTCTCTCTCTCTCTTGACCTTTTGCGCGGCCACTCGGCTCGCGCCCCGTCAAAATTGCCGGGGCGGATAGACGCGACGGGACGGCCACGTCACAATATATATATATGTATATATATTATATATTATATATATATATGTACATATATATTATATATACATATATATATATAATTAATATATTATATTTATATTTAGCTTGTAAAATAGATATATATATTTATTTACCTTGCTCCAATTATCATACTGTACTGGCTCTTACCAATTTTTAATTAATAATTTAATTATTTATTATTTATAACTTGCACTTTATTATTACTCAAAATGCGGTTAATGATACATGTCATTAATGACACATATGACACATGTCATTAATATCGAAAAGCATCGCTAGCGCAATCTTCTGTTGAGAGTAGGAAAAGGATGTTTTCTCTTTCTATGTTGTGTACATGTGCGTCGATGACGACCATGATGATGACGACCATGATGATGATAAAGACGTTTCTTAATTGAAAAATTTTCATATTTCGAGTTTGCATTATGATATCTCCGTTAATAGATCACACAGCGCAAAAATAAAGATACTTTCTTTATACAATTCAAACTCGCTCTATCGATTAAGGCTAGTAAGAATTCGATCCGTTCAGCCGTTATTGAAATCCGATAATCTAAGTTACTCTCAACTGTCCGACTCGCGTATAGATACACGGAGTGCCGCGCAATGCTTCGCATGAACTTGGCGCGAGACGCTACCGTGTCTCTTGATTAAAAAATGATTTCAAGCCTCATAACTTGGAAAGTACTTAATGAAAACTAACTTAATTATAGTGTTTTGGAAAGCTCTTGAGATGAGCTACAAGAATATGCAAAAGCATATAGGGTGTCCCATTTAAAAAGTTGGAGCTGACCTTCGCGTGTCCTTCAGGTGACTCTTCAAGATCAAACTAATGACACCATCTTATGTCCCCCTTGAAACCATACAACTTTTGTCTAAAACATTTTTCTCTATCTTGCTTAGGTTCCGAGAAATTTAGGTGGTCGGATTAAAATGAAACACCCTGTATATGTATATATTGCGACGTTTATTTCAATTAGATTCAAAATGCATCGCGACACTCCTCGAGATGTTGGACGGGAGCGTGCGCGGGGGAGCGAAAACACCGTCAAAAAAAATAACGAAATTATTATACTCGCGTTCTGAGGAACAGGAATGGAGGACGTTCTCGCGCGAGCCGCGGCGGAGCGGAGACCGTATCGATATATCGAAAAGCTGGGCGCCAGATGCGGTCTTTCACGCATCAGTTTTCGCGAAAAGCCGAAAGACGTTAAAAAAAAACGACAGTCTGCTTCGCCACGGGCCGACCAACTCGCCTAATGGTAGAGGGGAGGGGTTATTAGAGAAACTTAATTGATTATGCGAGTCTTCACGGAATTAACAGACGACAGACAAAACGACAATCGACAACCAAGCGAGACGAACACTTAAATTAATTACGCGATTTGAACAAAGAAAGATAATAAGTTTATTATTAGAAAAGTAAAATAACAGTACGAGTGAATAATTAACAAAACAGTAATAAGAAATGGCTCTATATTAAACAATAAATCAGCCGTCAGTAAGACGCGATAACTTAACTGAAATTAACAATTCCTCACAGAGACATTGGTTCGCTATAATTTCACGAAAAACGGGAACGAATCATACAAATCAAGAAACGGTTTATCATAAATTCGAACGACATACGAAAGCGAAAAATACAATACTATTAATTCAAGACACGAATAATGTAACGGAATTCTGAGCAAATACCTGCTCGAAGTCTAAACTAATACGAAACGTCTAAACTAACAACTAATACGAGAGCGCTACGACAATCTGGTTGTTTATCCGAGCCCGTTTTTATGGTCGGAGTTCGCAGGACTGAGCGAGACTTTACGGAATACTAAGGATTTTCGGCACAAAAATATTCGCGGATATTATTCAAACGATAGCGTAATTTCGGTAGCCAGATCGACAACTTATCGCAACGGACTTTTCCCCGCAATTTCCTAGTTCGCGAAACAAATCGACAGCTTACTAATTCGACAACATAAGTAACCGAAAATATTGAATACTTTTGCGAAGACGGATCACGTATGCGATAGGCGAACTGTATTCTCAAATTTCGATAGCCGACGGCAGACGGAGAATTTTCTCCGCCGATGTCTCGCCTCTTTCTTCCGCGCAAACCGCTCAAATTTTACTCTCAATATTCGGGCGATTATCTCGCACCGCAACCAATTCGGCAGATACAAATTAATGTTTATCACGCGCTCTTCGAGGGCGCAATAAACATGGCGAAGACGCAGATATTCTATGATCCTTTATTACGCTCGATGCAACGACGTAATAGGCGCGACAATGACGCAAATACTTTCACGCTCACACTACAATAAAATACTAAAAACGCTCATACGCACTCTTGACAATTAATGACGACATACACGCAATTCGACATCAAAAATCGCCCTGAGATACGTCACGGAATATTCTACGCGGCGACGACAGCGGTACGACAACACGGGCGGTATTCGCTTTCGCGATCCTTCGCGCACGCGGTCGATATTCGACGGTCGATAGCTTCGCGTAAAGAACACCCGAAACCCGGAGAGAGACGAACGTTGCCTTATCAATTTAACGCCTACGTTACGAGGGTCCTTCCTCGGTCGCTTGCTTCCGGTCGCCCGACAAATTCACGAAATATCACCGTCTCGGCAAACGGCTCGAGCGGTCGCGAAACACGAAAAAGATGGCGACGGCGGCAGAACGGCCGGCACGCGGACAAAATCGCGTACGAAATGGTTCACAATGAAAGATGGGCAACCTCACCGATAACGCTTCCTCCTGCAGGGGATGGTCCTCGGCCTCGTCCTCGACTCGGTCTCTCGGCAGCGGCGACAAACAGAAAATTCTCTCACACGACAACGAGACAACTAGTTTACTGTACTTAACACGTTGACTGCCATGGGGGTCACTGGTGACCGGCACTCGACTTGGCTACAGCGCCGTGGGGGCCACCGGTGACCGGCGACGCAACAAATAATAAAAGTACATAATTATAGTAAATATGGATACTGATAAATTTTTCAATAATACCATTGTTACTATAATGGTTTGAAGAAATTAATGCAATATAGAACATACAAAAATAATTTTATTACTACATGGAAAATATACATATTATCAGTGCATATTGCGATGAGTCAGATTGAAACACTCAAGGCAAAGAAAAGGTGAATCAACGCAATCGGAACAATATGTCACCACTTTTTTAGTAGAATTCTTTGCTCCAGTTCTTCCTAGCTGCTTTGAATTTTTGTTATAGCACGCCTTACAAAAGCGCCTTACATTTCGTGCATTTCCCGGCATTTTTTTAAATTCATGACGAGGTCTGCTCTGTACGTTTTTTTGGAGAAATACAATCATTATCGGAGCATTTTATTAGATACATTGCTAATTTCATCCTAAAATCAGGAATTGCAATATTTTTCCGGGTTACTTGTTTGAATAACACTATTGAATTTACAATACAAGTATTTAGTAAAAGTTCTATTGCCAGTTTCTTGTACCATTTTATAGTTCTACGCAGTGGTGAGCAGGTATAAGCAATCATTTAATCAGATAAATCGACTGAAGATTTCCCTAAATTATATTCAACTACCATTTTTGGCTTTTCTTTTGTATAGTTTCTTTTCTGTATAGTTGTCATTTCTGCTAAATGTTTTGTAGATAGCATCAACACATCTCTTTTATCTTTCCATTTTAAGATAGTTACTCCATTTTTATTTTCTCGCGCGATAACATCTCCACGTTTTAATTTTTGGGCCACTACTTCTTTTGGATTGCCGCGCCGACTTTTTCGTAGGGTACCCAATAAATGTGTACGCATATCAGTTAATCTTTCCGCCAGGTCAACGCTTGTGTACCAATTATCTGTGCAGATAGTGTGGCCTTTGCCTAAAATATCTTGACAAAGAGCCATTACAATCTCAGTCGACTTATTTCCAGATATTTCATTTGTATTTTCGTCTTTGCCCGTGTAGATTCGAAATGAATAAGTATATCCTGGCCCACTACATAATTTAAAAACTTTAATGCCATATCTGTGACGTTTTTGTTTTATATATTGGCGAAATACTATGCGGCCTCGAAATGGCACTAAGGATTCATCCACGCATAGTATCTCATCTGGTTTATAATATTTCTTAAAATTACTGTTCAAATGATTGATAATAGGAGCAACTTTAGATAATCTATTTTTAGGATCATTTTCTTCATTATTGCTGAAATGAACAAACCGCAATAACAATTCGAATCGATTTCTTGGCATAATTGTGCGTGGAAGTGTCAGGTTATATCCTTCATATTTACTCCAATACAACTCAATTTTCGGTAATCGCACTAATCCCATCCATATAATTAGACCAAAGAAACGTTTTATTTCATTAGGATTTGTTTCATACCATTGATCTAAACGATGCGATTGCAGTTCTGATTTCCTTTGCGTAGCATAGATGTTCGTTTGTTTTGCAATAATTTCGAATATTTCATCAGTAACAAAAAGGGGGAATAAAAATCATGTGGTTCCGTACAAGCAAAAATTTCTGATTGACATGTGTTGATACCTGACGAATCAGAAAATGTGATGTTGGTTTTATTACTTAACGGAATACTCCAATTCACATCAAACTCTTCTGGTATATCATCTTCATTGTTATCGCTATCTTCAGTTTCACTGTCAGACTCAATTCGGCGCCGACGTACCGTAGAAGCTCTTATCATATCCGATGAACTACTCAATGAACTTTTCTCGCTGTCTGATTGCAGTCGCAGTATTTTTGAAGGTCTTTGTAAAACTGCACCGTCAGATGATGTACTTGATGAATAATCTTCATTTGAAGCCATATTTTTAAGGGCTAATTAAAAAATTGAATAAAAGATATAAAATGCAAAAACGTATGTAGAGTGAAAAAATATAACAAACGCACTTACTTGTTTAGAACGCACTGAATAAGACTAAATAATAAGAGTAATCACTTAGCAACCGAAGCACGATTGTTTGAAAAAAGGACAATCGTAATAATTGTCTACAACGCCGTGGGAGTCACCGGTGACCCCCATCACGAAAAATGCTTCAAGCATGATTTTATAACTCATTTGATTTGCTGCAAATAATATTTCAACATAATATGCATCGCATAATGAAAAGTTCACGTCGGCGCCTTGGGCAAACCATGGAAAATGCGTCTGGCAGTCAACGTGTTAACGAGCGTCCGCACCAGAATGATCCTGGGATCTTGCGGCCCGGGGTCGATAGCGGCGTCAATGACCGCTTAGTAGAGTGCGCAGCCCCGCGGCCAATCAGGATACGGCACGCGAGAGGTCCTAGCGCCTCGCGAGATCCGCGGCGCTTTAGCGATTCGCGCGCAATTAATTCGATTTGAATTGTTAAATTGCTGTCGCGGGCCCCGGTACAAGAGCCCGTTGGAGGCTCCGCTGTCGTGGGTCCTCCTCGGAGGGTAGCGTTGATCGGACTTCCGTCCTCCTCCCTGGAACGCGGGCGAATTCCCCTGGTATCGTCCTTTCAAGCGCTATTATCTCCTCCGTTCGCTGTCGTTCAGCGTCTTGCTGCAATCTTCCTTGATGGGCTTCCGGTCCTCCAGATCTTCTCCGGCGAGGTGCCCGTTGTCGTTTTGACAAACAAACAAAAATTCGATACAATTAATAAAATTCTTAACAAACTAACGATAGCGCTCGTCTCTCCGGGGATTTTTGGATAACGCTCTCTCGAGGTTGATTCTGGCGCGGCCGCTCGGCCCGCGCCCCGTAAAATCTCGGGGCGGATGGACGCTTTAAAGGACGGCAACGTCACACCCCCTCATGCCAAGAGAGAACGTATCGGCTTCGGTCATCCACAGCCACTAATTGAACGGTATCTGCGCCTACTCGCATACGTTCGGGCGACCAAAATCCCCGGAGCCGAGGAAGACACGAACATACACAAAAAATCTCCGAAACCTTTCTCTACTAGAGGCCACGACAAGCAGTCGGCTATCGCCGTTCTTGCTTTCAGTTCGCGAGATCGTCTCTCACGGGGTTCGCGGTCCCGATAATTCGAGTCCTTGAGAACGACGCTCGCGGCGCGACACGCTAATGATAATTAAAAGGGTTTACGGTACTATAGGACAGGAAAACCAAAAAAAAACCAAACCAGATAGACTAGATACATTTATTACAAAATCGTTGGTTCACGAAAACGACAGCTACTCAGAGGGCGACAAACATCATACCTCGGGAGAGGAAAAGAAAGAGAAAAAAAAAAATAAATAAAAAAAATGAAGAACTCTACGTCCTAACTAAGGGCGGCAGGCGACAGCTAATAGGGCCTGGGGCGGAGGTTGCTCCTTGTTCGTCGGCCACGCGGAGGATCCGGACCCTGAAGGATGGCCCACTCCTTCCTTGTAGGGGCCCTGCGCTAGCCATCCGGCGCGACAGTGCGGACAGGTTTTTACGGTCACCCCCGGTTGGCCGCAGCGGAAGTAATATAGCCTCCTCTCTTCCCGGGGCACTCCCGTGCCTGTGGGAACCGCAGTTCCAACAGCCCTCCGGCGGGCTCGACGACAGCGGTGAAGGAGGTGCGGCAGGGGGTCTCGGCCAATCTAACGCGGTGAGGGAGGCCTTCCTCTCCCGCGGGCTGCTCCAGGAGGACTCTCCTTCTGATCTTCCCCAAGCCTCAGGGGACGTAGAGTCCGGCTCGGGATCCTCCGGGGTCACTTGTACTGCGACCTCGTTGCGGGCCCTAATATCTCGCTGAGTGCTTGCCCGCGTGGCGACTACGGCCTGTATCGCGGCCTCACTTTGCACCGGGAACTCGCGGACTACGGCGCCGCGGGTGGTGACGCGTCTCTCCAGCTCGCGTCTCACCTCGTCGGCTAGCGCCGTCCAAAACCCAGGGCGCAGCTCGTCGACAGCATCAATTACCTCCTGGTACCTAGCGCGGAATTCGCGCGACATCCTGCCTGCTATTGCTATTAGGTTAGTTGCCTGGGGGAATAGGTGAAACCACATATAATTTCATATCCTTGATGTGCACTTTGCCTACTGATCTATGCGCGCTGTCATGCAATTCGTATACTACTGGTGATAAGATTTTCGCGACGACAAACGGACCGTGAAACTTAGTTGCTAATTTCGCTGAGATATTGTGCGCGGCTGACGACAGCACATGCTGTCGCTTCAGAATTTGATCGCCTATCGCAAAACGGTGATCTCGACTTCGCAAATTGTAATAGTGCGCCTGTTTGCTATGCGCAGCCTCTAAATTTTCCACTACCTAATTCCGTAAAGCCAGAATTCGCTCCATGCGCTCTTTCCAATTCGCGGGATTCGATTTCTCCGCGACTTCGACAGCCGGCCTCCCACGCACGGTGTTAACCGGTGGCGGCTCTCTGTCAACATTCAAAAACGCTGGAGTAGCTTGTAACGAAGTATGGTACGTCGTATTGTAAACAAATCTGAATTCAGCCAAGTGAACATCCCATTCGCGGTGATCGTTCTCGAGAAAAGCCGTAATCATAGTCTTTAGTATTCTATTAACTCGCTCCACAGGATTAGCCTGCGGATGGTACGGAGGTACCGTAGAGTGAACTATGCCGTGTTCGTCTGCAAACGCCTGCAATTCGCGATTTATAAATTCGGTGCCGTTGTCGGTTAATAATACACGCGGCGCGCCCCAACGATTCACGATTAGCTCATTTAATTGTTCGCGGATCTTTTTGTCCGTTGCTTTCCGAAGCGGGCAACATTCCATCCATTTGGTGAATAAATCCTAAATTACTAGAATGTACGCGTTACCGCTTTTACTCGGCGGAAACGGACCCATAATATCCGCGGCTACTACCGTCCACGGAATTTCGACAGCTCGGCGTCCCATTAAACCCATCGGCAAATTCTGCTCTACTTTCATCCTTTGGCAAACGTCACAATGTCTAACATAGTTGGCGATCTCTTTGAACATACGCGGCCAAAAATATCGCGTCGCTACACGCTGATATGTTTTCTCTACTCCTAAATGACCCGATTGCGGAACATCGCGGGCCTCGTTAATAACGTTCGCGCGCGCTTCTTTAGGAAGTACGAGCTTCCATTGTTCGAGATCGTCGACAACTTGCGATACGACAGCGTTCGGTTTACGAAAATAGAGTTGGTCGTTCTCAATTTTCCAACCCGAGTTTTTACGCGGTTCATTTTCCACGTTTCGAACGCGTGCATCATACCAAGTGTCTCCGGTAATAGCGACAGCACATAATTCGTCGGTAGTCTCGTAAATACGCGACAACGCGTCAGGAACGTGATGTAATGCTCCTTTCCGATGTTCGATCGCGTAGTCGTATTCTAACAGTTCTAGAGCTCATCGCGCTAAACGACCAGTAGGATTCTTTAAATTGTGCAGCCATCGTAGGCTGCTATGGTCCGTGATGACTTTAAAACTGTATCCTTCGAGATACGGCCTAAACTTTTTAATCGACCATACGACAGCCAGACATTCTTGTTCGGTCGTAGAGTACTTTTTCTCGGCTTCCGACAGCGCCCTACTCGCGAACGCGATCACGTGTTCTACGCCTTCTGATTCTTGAGTCAAAACGGCTCCCAAACCAACCGAACTAGCGTCCGTTTGCAGCGTAAACGGCAATTCGAAATTCGAACACGACAGCGTAGGCGGCGACGTAATGCACGATTTAATTGCCTCGAATGCAGATTTTTGTTCATCCCCCCACTCCCAAGAGAAATTCTTCCGAAGGAGACGAGTTAGCGGTTCTAAACGCGTTGCACATTGCGGTATAAATCGGCGATACCATGACGCCATGCCAATAAATCGTCGTAATTGCTTGATATTCTTCGGTTGTGGATATTCGACAATTGACGCGGTCTTGTCAGGGTCAACTTTAAGCCTTTCTTGTTGTATTAGAAATCCGAGATACTTCACTTGAGATCGGCAAAATTTACTCTTTTCCGGATTTATCATTAGACCCGCCTCCCTAATTCGATCTAATACGCGTTTTAACCAAGTCAAGTGTTCTTCAAAAGTACGCGTTACGACAACAATATCGTCTAAGTAGGCGAAAGCATGAGGTTCCATTTCCGGGCCTATAAGCCTGTCAAGTAAACGTTGAAATGTCACGGGGGCACCGGTGAGGCCATACGGCATTCGGGTGAAATGGAATAACCCTTTACCCGGTACGGTAAATGCCGTTAATTCGCGACTGTTTTTCTCAAGCGGAATCTGGAAATATGCTTGGCTCAAATCGATAGTCGAAATATAACTGGCTGATCTCAGTTTATCAAGGATTGCGTTCATGTACGGTAATGGGTACGCATCCTTCTTCGAGACGCTGTTCAATTTCCTAAAATCGAGGCAAAATCGATAGCTTCCGTTAGGTTTCTTTATCATTACGACCGGAATAGACCATTCGCTTTTAGACGGTTCGATTATTCCTGCCGCTAACATTTTGTCAACTTCCGCGTAGATCGCTTCCTGAATCTTTAGCGAAACGGGATAATATCGTTGTTTAACCGGATTATGCCCGCCGACATCAATTTTATGTTCGGTTAAATTGGTCGCTCCCGGTTTATCCGGATCGCCTACGATATGACTCTTAAAAAACTTAGCTAATTTATTATTTTCGCGCGACGACAACTCCTGTAAACCGCAGCAAATAAACGGATCAGATTTCGACAGCCGAACTCATCTGGTTTTGCGAACACGCGTGGTTCTCGCGATCGATAGACTATTTTCGCGCGGGCTTTGATCCGGCTTCGGTTCCACTACCTTTTCGCCTCCGAACACGAAAGAACTACCTGATTCGCGATCGACAGCATTCTCCACTCAATTTACGTGACAAACGGAATTGATTGGCTTATTCTCGAAACGATACACCTTGGCTGGTTCATCTTCAAAGTACCATTCTTGGCGTGAAAAATTTACTATCATACTAAACAAACTCAAAAAATCAAGTCCCAAAATGCATGGGATTGCTAATGACGGTAAAGCATACGCTTTCAACGAATTAGTCCTACCACATAACGAAAAAGGAAGATCCATCTCCCCCCTCACGTGTCGTTTGGCCGGTTGCCGTAACTACTCGTCGGCCATCCGACTTTCGAAATTTTAAATTCAACCTGTTCATTAATTCGACAACATCAGATCCCAAAAAAGTACGAGTCGAACCACAATCCACAAGAGCGCTAATTTCGTTTCCCAATAAATTAACACGAATAAATAACATTGACGGAATGTCACGACAACCAAAAGCACTGAACGAAAACTCACTAGAACAATTAACGACACGAAAAGGGGGTTGGGGTTGAATAGGAGTCGGGTCCCCCCCGTTATTCGGCTCCTCTACTCTTTTCCCGAACAGTCGGGACACGTTCGTAACGTTACTTCCGCTCGACCGCAACGATAGCAATGTAATCACGGAGCGGCTTTACAATTACGCGAAATGTGCTCTACGTCATCACAATTCCAGCATTTACGCGTGGAATTTCGCAAAGCGGTTGAATCTGCGGCTGTCGCCCCTGAGGACGACGAAGCCTCTTGTGCGGCCTCCGTCCCGGTCGCGGCTCGAGCTGTGCGGTTTTTATTTCTTCTCTCTTTTCGCGAGTTCGATTTTGAAACTGATTCCGCCTCAGATGTACTCAACGCGGCCAGAGTCTCGCAAGGGCTGTTTAGTATTACGCGGTGCATGGTACGCAAGATCCGGAAACAATGACTTCTCCGGAGGCGGGGGTGCCCGATAACGTTGCAACAGCGAGTAACAAGCTTCTACGCGAGTCGCCAAAACTTCTAAAACGTCTACGCTCCCCGCCTCATGGCGACGGATGGACTGTTGGTAGCGCGGTAATAGATTTCGAAACGCGCTGTTCACTTGTTCAGATTCCATCCATGGTGGCGACAACCGATCAAACATAGTTCGAATACAGGCAAAAAATCAGCGACCGATTCATGTTCTCCCTGAGTTCGTCGCATTATCTCTTCGCGGAGAGCAAACTGAAAATCTGGGTCCCCGAATCACGTTCTTCACGCATCTTTAAACGAGTTCCAATCCGACAGCCGACTGCGTTTACTACGGAACCAATAAAACGCTATACCAGTTAGAAAGAACGGTAAACAACGTAAGATGTCTTCGTCGGTTACGGGAACTAATTCGCGATCTTCCTCAATTCGAAGCAAAAAGGTCTCCGCGTCCTCCCCACGCGTACCCGAAAATTTCAAATTCCATTTTCGCATGACGTTGTATGCCGTCATCGCAGAATTTCCCGTATATTCGCGCGGAAAATCTCGCTCTCTCGAGCGCGGAGTGTCGCGAGAGCCAGAAGGTACGCTGAATCTCGCCCGATCCATCGGACTATCAGGGCGAGCTCTCGCATTCGTAGGGACTTCTAAAAGCTCCTCGTCAAGTACATCTTGTCTATATTAAATTTCCTATCCTTGCGTACGCGACGCAGCAAACGCACGGTTTGAATGGAATAACTTCCTTCCGTGGGAAGTCTACGCCGCTGTAATTCTTCTAATAATTGTTCGCGACTTAACACGAAGATCCAGTCGTCCTCTGGATCGACTTGATTCATACGATACAGAGAGAAAAACTCGAAACAAAATAAATAAGCTCTAACTCAGCAAGACGTGGCCTGATCACTGAGATAATACACGTCGATAGCTCAATAACACAAGATAAGGCCGTTATTGTTCGAATAATCGAAGGTCGACAACAAATACGAAAAGGTCGGCAAAAGAAACGTTCGAACGAAAGCAGTAACTACCGAAGAAACGAACACACGACAAAAGAAAAGTGACTTTGAATTGACTCGACAAATAATTTTGCTCGCATAAGCTCCCCGAACTTTCTCTTTCTCAACGCGTGCCCCTTTTTCAGGCGCTAGAATTTTATTTTGTTTGCGACGTGGCCCCTTTTTCAGGAGCTAAAATTTCCTTCGTTTGCAACGTGGCCCCACGTTGGGCGCAAATTTTTGCGACGTTTATTTCAATTAGATTCAAAATGAATCGCGACTCCTCGAGATGTTGGATGGGAGCGTGCGCGGGGGAGCGAAAACGCCGTCAAAAAAAAATAACGAAATTATTATACTCGCGTTCTGAGGAACAGGGATGGAGGACGTTCTCGCGCGAGCCGCGGCGGAGCGGAGACCGTATCGATATATCGAAAAGCTGGGCGCCAGATGCGGTCTTTCACGCATCAGTTTTCGCGAAAAGCCGAAAGACGTTAAAAAAAAAACGATAGCCTGCTTCGCCACGGGCCGACCAACTCGCCTAACGGTAGAGGGGAGGGGTTATTAGAGAAAGTTAATTGATTATGCGAGTCTTCATGGAATTAACAGACGACAGACAAAACGACAATCGACAACCAAGCGAGACGAACACTTAAATTAATTACGCGATTTGAACAAAGAAAGATAACAAGTTTATTACTAGAAAAGTAAAATAACAGTACGAGTGAATAATTAACAAAACAGTAATAAGAAATGGCCCTATATTAAACAATAAATCAGCTGTCAGTAATACGCGATAACTCAACTGAAATTAACAATTCCTCACAGAGACATTGGTTCGCTATAATTTCACGAAAAACGGGAACGAATCATACAAATCAAGAAACGACGGTTTATCATAAATTCGAACGACATACGAAAGCGAAAAATACAATACTATTAATTCTGACACGAATAATGTAACGGAATTCTGAGCAAATACCTGCTCGAAGTCGACAACTAATACGAGAGAGCTACGACAATCTGGTTGTTTATCCGAGCCCGTTTTTATGACCGGAGTTCGCAGGACTGAGCGAGACTTTACGGAATACTAAGGATTTTCGGCACAAAAATATTCGCGGATATTATTCAAACGATAGCGTAATTTCGGTAACCAGATCGACAACTTATCGCAACGGACTTTTCCCCGCAATTTCCTAGTTCGCGAAACAAATCGACAGCTTACTAATTCGACAACATAAGTAACCGAAAATACTGAATACTTTTGCGAAGACGGATCACGTATGCGATAGGCGAACTGTATTCTCAAATTTCGATAGCCGACGGCAGACGGAGAATTTTCTCTGCCGATGTCTCGCCTCTTTCTTCCGCGCAAACCGCTCAAATTTTACTCTCAATATTCGGGCGATTATCTCGCACTGCGACCAATTCGGCAGATACAAATTAACGTTTATCACGCGCTCTTCGACGGCGCAATAAATGTGGCGAAGACGCAGATATTCTATGATCCTTTATTACGCTCGATGCAACGGCGTAATAGGCGCGACAATGACGCAAATACTTTCACGCTCACACTACAATAAAATACTAAAAACGCTCATACGCACTCTTGACAATTAACGACGACATACACGCAATTCGACATCAAAAATCGCCCTGAGATACGTCACGGAATATTCTACGCGGCGACGACAGCGGTACGACAACACGGGCGGTATTAGCTTTCGCGATCCTTCGCGCACGCGGTCGATATTCGACGGTCAATAGCTTCGCGTAAAGAACACCCGAAACCCGGAGAGAGAAGAACGTTGCCTTATCAATTTAACGCCTACGTTACGAGGGTCCTTCCTCGGTCGCTTGTCTCCGGTCGCCCGACAAATTCACGAAATATCACCGTCTCGGCAAACGGCTCGAGCGGTCGCGAAACACGAAAAAGATGGCGACGGCGGCAGAATGGCCGGCACGCGGACGAAATCACGTACATGGCTCACAATGAAAGATGGGCAACCTCACCGATAACGCTTCCTCCTGCAGGGGATGGTCCTCGACCTCGTCCTCGACTCGATCTCTCGGCAGCGGCGACAAACAGAAAATTCTCTCACACGACAACGAGACAACAAGTTTACTGTACTTAACGAGCGTTCGCACCAGAATGATCCTGGGATCTCGTGGCCCGGGGTCGATAGCGGCGTCAATGACCGTTTATTGTTAGTGGGGTGCGCAGCCCCGCGGCCAATCAGGATACGGCACGCGATAGGTCCTAGCGCCTCGCGAGATCCGCGGCGCTTTAGCGCTTCGCGCGCAATTAATTCAATTTGAATTATTAAATTGCTGTCGTGGGCCCCGGTACAAGAGCCCGTTGGAGGCTCCCCTGTCGTGGGTCCTCCTCGGAGGGTAGCGTTGATCGGACTTCCGTCCTCCTCCCTGGGACGCGGGCGAATTCCCCTGGTATCGTCCTTTCAAGCGCTATTATCTCCTCCGTTCGCTGTCGTTCAGCGTCTTGCTGCAATCTTCTTTGATGGGCTTCCGGTCCTCCGGATTTTCTCCGGCGAAGTGCCCGTTGTCGTTTTGACAAACAAACAAAAATTCGATACAATTAATAAAATTCTTAACAAACTAACGATAGCGCTCGTCTCTCCGGGGATTTTTGGATAACGCTCTCTCGAGGTTGATTCTGGCGCGGCCGCTCGGCCCGCGCCCCGTAAAATCTCGGGGCGGATGGACGCTTTAAAGGACGGCAACGTCACAATATATATATATATATATATATATATATATATATATATATATATAAAACATGTATTGTTTTCTTTTTAGATTATTTTCTTTTTTTTTGTTAGAGTATTCTTTAAATTAAAGTCCTGTAAATAAAACATTTAATAAACGACATGATTGAATTTGCAGATTGGAAAAAGATTTAAGAAAAGAAGAAAGAAGAAAGGATGAGGACAGAGAAAGTGAGATGAGTGTAGAAGAAGAAGCAACTGACGAAAAAAATGAAAGAAAAGAGAAGGAAAAGAAGAAGAAAAGAGGAGGAACTACATTAAAGGAGAGAAATAAAAAGTATGTATTTTTAAATATATATAAAAAGTTTTAAAATTATTTCTATTTTGTATATTTAATTTAATTGTTTAATTGCTACGTTTTCTGTGTTCATTAGTTATTATTCAACAAGAGCGAAGAGAGGAGGATGGAGAGGAGGATGGAGAGGAAACTGGAGAAGAGATGGTACAGGAGACTGGAGAAGAGGATGGACAGGTGGAAGATGGAGAGGAGGAAGAGGAGGATGGAGAGGAGGAAGAGGAGGATGGAGAGGATCTGGCTCTGGATCTGGGCCAGTTTTCATTTTTAACTATTGTTGAGAAATATAAAAAATATAATATAAAAATAATATAAAAAATATAAAATAATATAATAATATAAAAAAATTTTAAAAAAAATATATAATAATAAATAATAATATATATGTATTAAAAAATAATAATATTAATAAAATAACATATAACATGATGATTTGAATATTAATTTTTTTTATTATAATAAATAATATCTTTCCTCTCTTTCCTATATTCTTCCCTATTCTTATTTCTCTTGCTTGCCATTTTTCAAGGGTCATTATGTCTAAATATTTCTACGTTACCTACATGGTATCGACATATTACCCACACGTTACCTACATGTCAAAATTCTCATGCAACGCCTCACTGTTATAAATCGGTGAACTATAAGGCGTGAAAAATGGCCTCGTAAGCGAGAAATGACAGCCCAATTTACGTTGCGTCCCATTTCATAATTATTTGCTTTGTGCTAGTGTTGTGGTGTGCAATGTATTAAGAAAACTTGTAAAAATGGACGGATACTAAGCTGTATAAGGAACAAACTTTAGAAAGTAACATTTTCCTCTCCTTTCGACAGCTGTCAAATCGCGTGTTTTTTCGCATTTTCAAGGCTTCATTTTGGACTCAATTTACGGCTATTTATAAAGTGTTAAAGGAAAGGATTAGTATCCGTCCATTTTTACAGGTGTGCTGAAGAGATTGGTAGTCTTATTTCATTCAAATATGTTTTTATTTAGATGTCAGTCGCAATATAAATCTGGGTGTCCTTTCTCGCTTATGACGTCACGATTTCAAGATGGCCGCGGTGACTACTCCGGAGCCTTAATGCAGCATATCGAATTTCTGCTATTTTTTTCGCTCTTCAAACGACAAAAGTGAATCATCTGTTATGTTTATATTTTCGTTTGTATTCTTTGTTTCTGTTTTAATTTTACATATTTCTATACGCGCTTTGGATTCTGCGTGATGATAAATTTTCGATAAATCACCTCTCATTGATTTATCACAAAATGAACAAAAAAATAAATTTTCATCATGTGATACTTTGCGTAACCATGGCTTAAATAATTCTATTTCTAGCCATTGTTCTTGAAGTTTATATTTTTCGGATATTTTTTTATCTGAATTTTTATTATTATTTTCACACACATTATTAGTATTTAAAGCTAAATTATTTTGTTTAATACTATTTTTATAACACGCAGAATCCGTATGTCTTAAAATATGTGTATTGCACGAAAAATTTTTATTGCACATACTACAATAATAAAGACTATCGTCGGATGGTACTTTGCGTATTCAAGATTTATATTGATCATCATTGAGCCTCTGAAGCATTTGAAAAGCTTCGCTTAAATTTTTTTTTCAATTTATCACTCATTTTTGTGAAACAAAAAATAAACAGAAACAAAGAATTAAAGAAGTTAAAGATGAAAAATGATATATATATATATATATATATATAGAAATTTGAAATAATCAGAACTCACACACAAATCGGGATTGTGACAGTTCTTGAACACCAAGATTTCAGAGCACGTATAAAAAAATACGTTTACTTGACAGTACAAGGCGACAAGATTATCTGATGAAAATAAATGCCGCGAAATAAATGAACGGCGTAAAACAAATTAAACGGCATGAAACAAATAAACAAATGCCGAGTGTGTCTCATTGTCTGTTCATCCAAGCACGGCGACAGATCGAACATGTCTCGTAAGTAAATCATTATTTATACAAAGATATTAAGAAATAATTTAATCTTTAATTTCTATTTTAATTTTTTTCTTCATAATTTTATAGAAGATATTAATGAAGAGATGAACGCTTTGGTGCTGCAAGATGCGCAGCCAACAATGCAGCAGCAGCAGCAGCAGCAGCAGCAGCAGCAGGAGCAGGAGCAGCAGCAGCAGCAGCAGCAGCAGCAGGAGCAGCAGGAGCAGCAACAGCCGCCACAGCCGCCACAGCAGCCACAGCAGCAGCCACAGCCGGAGCAAAGAGGTATATTATTACGAACTAATATAATATAATTTAAAGAATACACATACACACACACACGCACACACACACACACGCACGCACGCACGCACGCACGCACGCACGCACGCATGCACGCACGCACGCACGCACAAATATATATACATACATAAATATATATCGTTTGTTTATTTTCTGAAAAATAAAATAAATAATGAATAAATTATAATTAATAATGCATATATATATATATATATATATATATATATATATATAATATACACATATATATATATATATATATATATATGCATTATTATAATTTATTCATTATTTATTTTATTTTTCAGAAAATAAACAAAACAAAAGAGGAGGCGGCCGGGCCCGAGCTCGTTGGTACGCACAACGGGGCAGGGGCAGCAGGAGCGGCTGGGGCGGTCGAAGAGACGGCCGCGGCCGAGGAGTCGGTCGAGCCCGCGGAGGCCGAAGAGGCGGATGGGGGGGCGATACGAATATAAAAAATTATTATTATTATTAAAAATTTTTAAAATTAATATTATTACTATTATTATTATTGCTATTATTAGTAAGAAATAAAAAATATAATTAATAATTCGTAGAATATTTATTTAATATTTTATCCTTTCCTTTTATTCTTTATTCCCAGATGTTTTTTTCTCCTATATATGAATGTGGTATAATAGGGCTCCAGGCGAAGGTCCACATAAGAAAACCTAACGCGCCATTGGTGATACCTCGTGGGTGGTGTGGAAAATCGTCACACTCATTAAATTTTTTTATTTTATTATTTTAAATGTATATACACATATATATATATATATATTGTAGGAGGTTTATAGTCGAGGGTATTTGGCACTAAGATATCCAGTATATGTTAAACGATATATGTTAAACTTTATTTGGTACAGCTCTTTCTGCGTTCTTCGTTCTCTCGCCACACCACACTCTCACACACACCCCTCCATCTCTATCTCTCGCCGATAGTCGCATGTCTCGCATGGCGCCAAAGGCGCCTACACTCGGCCAGCCTGACATTATGGCCGTCTCGGTCATAAAAAAAAAATGTAATTGTAATGATAATAATAAGGAACAAATAAACATTCAAGTAAGATAACTAAATAACTAAAGAATGAGATTCGAGTAAATAAATTTAATCTGTTACATAGACTTAATATTTAGGTTTCAAGTAAAATTAATATATTAATAATTATTTTTGAATATAAGGCTTTATCTGATCGGCAGCAACTGTACCTTTATATGGTAGTTGAGTGACTTGAAAGCCTTCGATGTCTGTTACTATATAACGATCGGAATCTAAAACTTTCTTTATAATGTAAGGGCCTTTATATTTTGGTATTAGTTTTTTATTGCTGCCCGTTAAAGTGTCAATGTTGCGAATCATTATATAATCGCCTTCGTTATATTGTACTGCTATTTTATGTTTCTTATTATAATAACGCTCGTTTTCTTCCTGACTTTTACAAATTTTATTTGAAGCTGATTCTCTTACGGATAGTAGATCTCGGTTTTCCTCAGAATACGAATCAAGGATTAATCTGAGGTTGTCGTTTATATTTTTGCGTTGTTCGATACCAAATAATAGTTTGCTTGGTTTTTCTCCCGTTGATCGACATATAGTATTATTGATTGCATGTTCGATTTGGCTCAAGACTTGGTCCCATTTATTTGGGCTTTCACACAGTTTTGCGATCATCGGAGTGATAACGCGATTAAAGCGCTCAACTTGACCATTCGTGCGTGGGGTATTTACAGCGACGAGGATATGTTGAATACGCTCGCTTTCGATAAATTCTTTAAATCGCTCGGATGTAAATGTGGTACCGCGATCACTTATTACACGTCGTGGGTTGCTGTAGGCTTGACAGTAAATTTTTAAATGTTTAATTGTTTCTTCGGACGCTGTTGGTTTGCACGCATATAATTTTATAAACTTTGTAAATGCATCAACTATAGATAAAATGTATTTATATCCGCGGCTAGTTTTCTCGAATGGGCCGCAATGATCGATATGTATCGTTTGGAATGGTAGCTTTTCTTTTGGTATGCTGTGCAGTTCGCCTTCTTTTTTCCCGCTTGGAAGAGAAAATTCGATGCAACGCAAGCAATTGGATATGTAATTTTTTACTTTTTCTTTCATTCGCGGAAACCAATAGACTTTGTAAATATTGTCAACAACTTTATCAACCCCGACGTGTCCAATGTCATCGTGGCACGTACGAATTACATTATTTTCCATCGACGTTGGTACGAAAAATAAGAGTTTTCCTTTGTTATCTTTTCGATATACGAGACCGTTTCTTAACTCATATAGTTTATTTTCGGAAGCTTCTAATTCGTTCCGTATTTTTACAATATTTTCATCTCGATCTTGCTGAATCGACAGAGTTCCATTCAAACGAATTTGCTTCCAGAATAAGGATACTATGACAGCGGCTTAATGCATCTACGTGATTCATACGCGTACCGGGTCGATGTACTATTTCATACGTATATTGTTCTAAGAACAGGACCCAACGGTATATCCGTGGATTAATAATTTGTTTGCTTAGTGTCAGGCGGAAACTATCGCAATCTGTAACAATTTTAAACGGTATGCCAGCAAGGTATATGTGGAATCGTTTTACAGCGTAAATTACAGCAAGACATTCTAATTCAAAACTGTGATATTTTGATTCAGCCACCGTTGTTCTTTTACTAAAATAGAATACTGGTCGAAAAATTTTATCATTTTGTTTTTGTAATAATATGGCTCCGAAATCATTTGCGCTCGCGTCACAGTGTAATTCTGTTTCGAGTTTTGGAGAATAGATCGCCAATATAGGTTGAGAAGCTAATAATTGTTTTAACGTTTCGACGATCTCATTCTCTTTTGGTCCAAAAGAAAAAGGAACGTTTTTCTTTATTAACTCGTATAGCGGTTTAGCTATTACTGAAAATTTAGGGATGAAACGACAAAAATAACTAGCTAAACATACAAATCGATGTAATTCTTTTGTGTTCCGCGGAATTGGATAATTAATAACGGACTCAATATTTTGTGTACTTGGGCGAATGCCGTGTTGGTCTATGATGTATCCAAGATATGTAATTTCTGTTCGTAAAAAGAAACACTTGTCAAGTCTGAATTGTAATTGATATCGTTTTGCTATTTGAAATACTTCTTTTAAGATGCTTAAATGTTCATCAAAACTTGCAGTTGTGATTAATATGTCATCTAAATATAATAAAATTTTGTTTTTCCGAATGAGATCCTCGAAAGTATTATTGATAAATCTTTGAAAAACACGGGGCGCATTAGTTAATCCAAACGGCATGCGGAGGAATTCAAACTGTCCGATTGGTGTTACAAATGCCGTGTATTTTATTGAGCATTCGGACATTTTCACGTGATAAAATCCGTTTTTTAGGTCTAAGCTACTAAAAATCTTTTTATCTCTTAATCTATCAATGTGATCATCGATTAACGGTGTCGGAAAATTATCTTTTATAGTAATTTTATTTAACTCACGAAAATCGACACAGTCGCAATTCACTGTTTTTCTTTTTTACTAAAACGATCGGGCTAGCATATGGTGACTTACTTGGTCTAATTATCCCGGATTTCAATAGATCATCTAAAATTGTTCGCAATTTTTCAGTATCGCAGTACGTCAGTCGCCGTGGTCAAAAAACAATAGGTTGATCATTTTTAAGCAGGATTTTCATTTCCGATTCCGGTTCTTTTATGTTTAAATCTCCTTTTGAGATATACTCTTCTTGGTATAATTTTTGAACTTTCTCAACTATTTCCGGCTCGACACCGAGGTTGATATTCAGTTCGTTTCCTACTTTAACAGGTGTTTCAAGATATTCTATTCGCATAATCTGATTGATTTCGCTTGATGAATCATATCTTTTTATAACATTTACGGTTTCTCCTAATTTCGACTTTTATTGACGGATTTCTAGAAAAATCACGACCGAGTAACGCTACGCACGTCATTGTTTCGTTTGGAACTATCAAGAAACGTAACTTTATTTTTATTCCCTCAATCTCAACAATTTTTGAAATAGTGCCTAGTACGCGGACTGGAGATTTATTCATTCCGTAAAAATTATCGCCATTAGGTGGTATCGGTTCGCGCATATTTATCGGAATGTATTTACATTTAATGAGACTTACTGGGGACCCTGGGTCGATCACCGCATTTACTGAATACTCACGGTCACTATTATCTATCTCTTTTACCGCGAACTTTAATTGTACATAATATGGATCGCTGATAACTATCGGTTCGACTAAGTTCATTGTTTTTGCCGTTGCGTCAGTTGAAGATAACATCGATTCCTCCTTCTTAGGGCAGTCCTTTTGTAAATGGTTGACTGAACCACAGTGGTGACACGATTCTTTTGTTTCCTTTGGTTGCGGGCATGCAGAGGCACGGTGTTCTGTCTCGCGACAATTATAACACTTAATTATTCTTCGACGCGGGCTCTCACTCAATGATGCTGGATTTTCCTTCGGTGATATCGGACTCTCTCCAGTCATCGTTCTTCTTTCTCTCTGATTTTTTTGTTCTTGATTAATAAATTTCTTTGACTCGTAATCGGCCGGTTTCTTTGACTGTAGCGACAGCCCTTTAAAAGCTTCTAACAAGTCTGATTGAGACTTGAATCGCATAATCCGTACTTGATCTTGTAGGCGTCAGTCAGGGATACCATTGACAATGTAATCGATAATCTCACTATCTTCGACCGGTACTCGATTAGCGAGAATCATTTTATCATGAAAATAGTTAGTAAAAGACTCACTCGTTTGCCACGTCCGTCGTTCAAATTCTTTGCGTAACATCATCCTGGACTGAGGCGAATCAAACATTCTTTTCGTTTCTGTTAAAAGACTCTCAATGTTCAGAGTAAGATGGTCTGGCTTAGAATGGAACCATTCTAATGCGCGCCCTTTTAATTTCGAGCTTATTAGGATCCTTGTTGCGTTGTCATCTAATCCATATGCTATTCGTAGTAATCGTATTTGTTGTTCCCACTTCCAGAAGGTACCTTCACTGCCGTCGAATTCGCTTAGTAAATCGCGAATTGCTCTTATGCTCTCACTCATACTTGTGTTTGTCGGTGATAGAATGCCGTCTCCGTTTAACCTGCTCGCACTTCGATTTATCGTATCTTCTTGTCTCATTACATCCAACTCGCGCTGGAGGAGGGCTCGCTCGCGTCTCAGCAGTTCATTTTCTCGCCGAATAAGCTCATTTACCGTCAACGAATTCTCTGTAACCTCGTTATTTTGCATATCTTGTCCATTATCTCCGATCATAGCTTCTGCGCATAACGTTGCGCCTTCCTCATTTAAATGACCACCGCTTTGCACTACGCCTATACGTGCTTTATTTAATTCAGTCCATATATTCGGGTTATCGTTCGTCAGCCGATTCAACAGTTCACTCTTATTACCGACCGGCGATAATCCTTTCTCACGGAGAAGATCTTTTAGTTCCGCCACTGTATAATCATTGGGCTCTTTTCCCGCCATTGTGGATATGTTTTACGCACCACGCGACAACGCACCTTTAACTACGATATATCCTTTATATTCCGACGTATATGAGATCTTTCTTTTCTCTACGGATTACGAACACAGCGCTCAGCACACAGCCGAGCGAACATGATGTCTAGCACACAGCCGAACAAATACGACGTCTAGCACACAGCCGATTATTTACTATAATAGGAAATCGAATGATCGTAGCACACAGCTTACGAACCGAACACGTTTTCCCGACGCCGGGAATACTTGACACACAGCACCAAATATTTTTACTTCGACACGCGAATTTACTGATTCGTACGTCGACACATAACCGTACTTTTCGCAAACCGCACGCGTGTTCTTCTTTAATCCAAATCCTTTATTACCGCTAATATTGGGCGCGGAAAGTCTTTTGATCCCACTTCTGAATTGTAGGAGGTTTATAGTCGAGGGTATTTGGCACTAAAATATCCAGTATATGTTAAACGATATATGTTAAACTTTATTTGGTACAGCTCTTTCGCCTCTGTGAAGTTGGCACGGCTTTTTTCGATTTTCGAAAAAAAAGTAGGAGTTCTAGTAGCACTTTTCCGAGTTCTAGAGTTCCTGATAGGTTTCGGAAATAGTTCTGTCAATTTGAGGTCAAAAAACGCATTTTTTGGGTTGTCCGGAAAGTCCGTGCGGATTTTTAAGCAAAATTCGAATGAAAAAATTTTGTTGTTAAAAGTTATTTCATTCTGTGATATATGCACCATTATTTTGCACAATACTTTTCCATCTTTCGGGTAATTTCATAATTCCTCTCTCATAGAAGTCTTGGGTTTTTTCGGCGAAGAAGCTGTCCAAGTAGTTTTTGAGGAGTTGCAAAGAAGCAAAGTTCAAACCATTAATTGAGTTTTGTAGCGACCGAAATAAATGAAAATCCGAGGGTGCAATGTCGGGGGAATACGGTGGATGAGGCAAAACATCCCAGCCAAACGCCAATAATTTTTGGCGAGTCTGCAAACTTGCATGAGGTCTGGCGTTATCATGATGAAAAACGACGCCTTTCCTATTGATCAATTCCGGACACTTTTTGGCGATTTCTATCTTCAATTTATCCAACTGTGAATAGTACTTGTCCGAATCGATGGTTTCGTTGTCCGGTAGTAGCTCATAATATACTATCCCCTTCCAATTCCACCAAATGCAGAGCATTACCTTTTTCGGATGTAAGCCTGCCTTCGAAGTGGTTAATGGCGGTTCACCTCGCTTGCTCCACGACCTTTTACGCTCGACATTATTATAAATTATCCACTTTTCGTCGCCTGTTATGATGCGTTTTAAAAATGAATCGTATTCGTTGCGTTTGTATAGCAAATCGCTGATGGAAATGCGGTCAATACGATTTTTCTCAGTTAAGTCGTGCGGCACCCAAACATCAAGCTTTTTTACCATCTGGAGCTTGTTTAAATGTTCGGAAACAGTTGATTTGCCAATGTTTAACCTCGCTGCGATTTCCCGAACTGTGATCTGCCGCTCGGAATCGATTAAAGCTGTTATTTGGTCGACATCAGTGGTGACTGGCCGACCAGAGCGAGGAGCATCTTCAATATTCATTTCTCCTGAACGAAATTTAGCAAACCACTTCTGACACATGCGATCACTTACGGCATCTTCCCCGTATACGGCACATATTTTTTTTCGAGTTTGTGTCGCGTTCTTTCCTTTACGGAAATAAAAAAGCATTATGCATCGAAAAAACACGTTATTTCCTTCCATCTCTAAACTAATGTCAAGTAAAAAGTTTTTAATTTATTGGGATAATTAATATCACTAAGTATGCGTTGAAATGTCACTAATCAAAACACGAAAGCATTTGACATATCACATCGACATAAACTTGTAAAATTCGCCTTTGAACGACATCTATTGAGAAATCCGCACGAACTTTCCGGACAACCCAAAATATGTCGTGCTAATTTCCCGTAGCACGACATTTTCGCAAAAAAATTTTTCTTTCGTGTATATCGATAGATTTCGACGAGATCTAGAGTTCCCTATAGATTTTAACAATAGTTCTGGCGAACTATGCATTCTACTAACTATAAAAGAAGCATAAAATTTAAATGATATTTTTAAAAAGTTTGTCTTGTGCTAATAGAAATATTCATTTCTAACAGCGCAATTGGCGAGTTCTAGCATAGTTCTGACCTCTAAAATAGTTTTTGACAATAGTTCTGTCGATTAAAAATAATTAAGTTAATTAATAAAATAATTGTAGCACGACATCGCGGGAAAGTGTCGTGCTGGTAGAAATATATACTTCTCAGGGCGCAATTTCCGAGTTCTAGGATAGTTCTGACCTCTAAAATACTTTTTGACAATAGTTCTGTCGATTAAAAATAATTAAGTTAATTAATAAAATAATTGTAGCACGACATCGCGGGAAAGTGTCGTGCTGGTAGAAATATATACTTCTCAGGGCGCAATTTCCGAGTTCTAGGATAGTTCTGACCTCTAAAATAGTTTTTGACAATAGTTCTGTCGATTAAAAATAATTAAGTTAATTAATAAAATAATTGTAGCACGACATCGCGGGAAAGTGTCGTGCTGGTAGAAATATATACTTCTCAGGGCGCAATTTCCGAGTTCTAGGATAGTTCTGACCTCTAAAATAGTTTTTGACAATAGTTCTGTCGATTAAAAATAATTAAGTTAATTAATAAAATAATTGTAGCACGACATCGCGGGAAAGTGTCGTGCTGGTAGAAATATATACTTCTCAGGGCGCAATTTCCGAGTTCTAGTAATAGTTCTGACCTCTAAAATACTTTTTGACAATAGTTCTGTCGATTAAAAATAATTAAGTTAATTAATAAAATAATTGTAGCACGACATCGCGGGAAAGTGTCGTGCTGGTAGAAATATATATTTCTCAGGGCGCAATTTCCGAGTTCTAGGATAGTTCTGACCTCTAAAATACTTTTTGACAATGGTTCTGCCGATTAAGGGTAATTGATTAATGAAATAATTATAGCACGACTCCGCGTAAAAGTATGTATTCATATATCCCTCTTTGTTGATTAATTTTATTATTATAATTTCTGAAAATTAATATAAGCCTTCTGACCCGGTACGAAACTATTTTAGTTATTTAATTTGTAATTTATTTTTTAATATTTTGTACCTTCGTCACGATGGGGATATTTCGAGGTTTTTTGTTTTTTTTGTTTTTTTTTGTTTTTCTTTGTTTTTTTTTGTTTTTTTGTTTTTTTTTTGTTTTTTTTTGTTTTTTTTTTTCAATTTTTTTTTCAATTTTTTTCAATGCTTTTTTGCGATTATATGTCTATATTTTATTATCACTAATTACTAAGAGAACGACTTTTTATTTACGGAAAACATTTATAATCTATTTATTGAACATTTATTATTTATGTGTTTAAAATGTAGGAAAGTATGTGCGGAGTAATTTCTGTTTGTGAAGTTACAGTCTGCCGCTTTTTCTTTAAATCGTCGTACAAGTACCAGTGTATTCCGGTTCGCGCGTATGCAGTATAATGCCCATCATCAAGACGGTTGCTGATCGGCTTGGCATAGTTAACGATGCCCGTCAGAGTGTACGTATTTGATTGCAATTGAATGGATGTTGCAATATTATGTAATTCGTGTTTTATTGCAGGTTTTGTCGCGATGTAAGTATCGTCTGTGAATATAGTGGTATCAATGAAGATGTGGGAACCATATTCTACTTTTATTGCAACATTCGACTTACATTTTCTGCACGTAGTGCCGATGTTTGACGCATCATCAATTGCCTCTTGCACGTATTGCAGTCCTTTGCAAAGAAGAATATCGATATTTACGTTAACCTCGGTTATTTGTTGGACTTTCTCGTTTCCGCAAATGCAACTTATTGTTTTTGTACAGCTTGGCATGTTGTTAAATAATTTGGAAAGCAGGTCTGCAGCATTACAGTTCGCGTTCAATTTTTTTATGCTGCGAGTGTACGTCGTTATTGCATCATTAAATAATGGAAGATTAATGAGAATAATAGCGCGTTCGATGTAATGTCTTGCGTACATTTTTCCATCATGCAATACTGTTGCCGCTAGTTTCATAGCCATGTCATACGTCCGCTCGGCGCACGAACTCGAAATCGGCAACGCTAAGCTTGAGACTATCACTCCCTCCACACGTTCTATCCCTTCCACACGTTCTAGCAGCGCTCACTTGATGCGCGCGTCGTTGCTTCGTGCATTTGTTTCGTCTCGCGATTCTTTAATCTGCTGCATCTTCTCTGCAGATTTTCGGAAGCCAAACGCAACATTTTTTTCATCTTTTCTCTCATCTTTGCATTAATTTTCTGATTTTTATTGTCGTTTACGTTTAAACTTTCTATCAGTTTTATATTTTATACTTTTATTTTAAATTTATGTTTTTTAAACGATTTTATTTTAAAATACAACATTAACTCTTGCCGCTTATTTGTGTATCTTTTTTTTTCTTTTCCAAAAACAATTTTCCGTTTTTCATCATGTATGATAAACAGAAATTACTGGAGATTTTATTACACGCCGACTTTCGTACTTTGGATGATAATGGAAAACCGTTTCCACCATCCGCCTGTGTATATACTTCCGTCTCCCAAAATATGAAGAAATTCGGATCCTCTATAGAACCAAAACACGTATATACCATTGTGAATCAAAATCGCAATGGTTATAAAGATGAGATCCTAAAAGCTTTTAAAATTCAAAATAATGAGGAACAAGAACAGGATATCTCGAATTATTCCATGAACACCACTTCGAGCACTAATCACGAAAATTCAAAAGAAGCTGAATCGAAAAATTTTCATATAATTTTATCACCTGAACAATGGGCCGTAATAAAGCCTCTTCGAAAATTATACGGACGTAGATTTAAATACACTATGCAATCGGGATGGACAGATATTATTGCCGAAAAATTATGGACTCAACACAAACTAAGCTGCGTAATATCGTTCAAGAAACACGACGTTTCTTGTTCTTCCTCAGCCCGTAATTTTATTTCAATTATAGGTCATTGTAAAGAGTGCGATGCTCTATTACACGGCACCATACAAAAAGAACCCCCGAACAACGTGGATGTAATCATTTATATTTCTATTAAACATATTCGGCAAGAGGAGCACTCAAATCGGAAGGCTAGACATTTGAGAGGAAAGCGTCGCGAAATGATTGCAGATGCTTTAATTAGAGAACGTAAAGATGCCATTACATACCGTCGAGAGGAGGCTAAAAGGCTCAAAGAATTCGGTGAACCAAATCCGCCTATTTTGCCAAGTTCTGCAATACTACGTAAAGCCAAAGAGCAGCGATTGCTACAGCAGCACAATCTAGTGTTTGCAAATCCTGCTTTAAATTTGTTAAATAATGCAAAATACGGAAAATATGCAGGATCTATTCACAACATAGCTCTGATGGAATTTTCAGTTATTTATTGGAGCCCTGAGCAAGAGCTTTTATATAAAATGAAACATAAAAGTAGTCCAGGAGGATTTATGACAATCGATGCTTCAGGTGGATTTGTGAAAAAATCTTCGCCTCAAGAACCACCAATTTTTCTTTATCAATGCATGTTTGTTGATGATGACAACATTAGCATACCTGTTTTTCAAATGATCTCCGCAGATCACAAGGCAATGCATATTGCATATTTCCTAAGGAAAATCATTTCGAGAGGAATGGCCATCCCACATACTGTGGTAAGCGATTTCGGATGGGCAATTTTGATCGCGATGGCCGAAGTATTCGCGAAATGTTCTGACCTACGCGATTATTTGCAAAGATGCTACGGAATTCTAGTGGGTAGAATGCACACACTGCCGTATTGTTATATAAGATTAGACGTCAGCCATATAATTGCGATGGTTGCAAAATGGTCTTGCTTAAAAGGGAAAGACAAAATATTGGTACGAAGGTACATCATGCGATGTGTAGGTCAAGTGTATCAAATGTCGTCCTTCAAACATTTAGAGTACACATTGGAATCTATTCTTATCCTTACACTTAGTGAATACGTCGGATCTGCTGAGAATGGCGAACCTCTTCCGTCAGAGATTCGTAGGCGCCAACTGGACGAGATTATAAAAGGTACTTCTCTTCCCAGTGAACTTGATTCTGGTGAAATTGATGATGCTGCAGATGAACAAACCGATAACGCAAATGACGTAGACGACTACCTTAACAGCAGCGACTCAGATTGGTCTAGCTGGAGCACAACGTTGTTACATACCGCTACTCAATTGGCTTCAGAATCTAGAAACGGATGTACTATAAATGTTATAATCCGGAATTTGCGAAATTATTTAAAACGCGTTCGATTCCGTATGTTCCATTGTGGACTGGCGTGATGCGCGGGCACTTTCAGAGAGGCCAAGTAATCGCAACATCTTCTTCAGTTGAATCTAATTTCGCAGATCTGAAACAACGAGCATTTAAAGGTCAACTTCCGATGAGAGTTGATAAATTTGTTCAAAAGCACTTAGATTATCTCGATGGGTGCATAAAATTAACATCATCAAAAAAAGATACTGTAAAAACACCTGAGAACGTAGCCAACATTTCATCGGATATTGAGACAAGTTCAAGTACCTCGTCGGAGGAAATACGCAAAGAATCGCAAGAAAAATCCGATACACAAATTTCAGGAGACAAGATAGTTCCGCATAATTATTCGAGAGAAGCCACAGAACCTCTAGAAGAACAATCGACGAACTCCGACCAAACTATTTGGAATAGTTACGAAAATTGGCGAGGTTTGGTAAAGCCAGAACCGGAAAAAAATGCAACGTCTTCAAGGAAAAGAAAAAAACCATCCTATTTAGATGAATGTGCAGAATGGGATTATCCTAAAACAGCACGATATCAGAATATTCCACTAATGCGGAATGGCAGTAAGTGTACAGCCGTTAAAATAAATAACAGTGAATTCACTGTTCAGCAAACTTGCGCGTTTGATGCAATATTTCATGTAATTGCAGTTGGTATTGCAACTATTAAAAATTACAAAGAAGTCGCGAATTCATCCGAAAATGCAACTATGAAACTAGCGGTACAACAGTATTGCATGATGGAAAAATGTACGCAAGACATTACATCGAACGCGCTATTATTCTCATTAATCTTCCATTATTTAATGATGCAATAACGACGTACACTCGCAGCATAAAAAAATTGAACGCGAACTGTAATGCTGCAGACCTGCTTTCCAAATTATTTAACAACATGCCAAGCTGTACAAAAACAATAAGTTGCATTTGCGGAAACGAGAAAGTCCAACAAATAACCGAGGTTAACGTAAATATCGATATTCTTCTTTGCAAAGGACTGCAATACGTGCAAGAGGCAATTGATGATGCGTCAAACATCGGCACTACGTGCAGAAAATGTAAGTCGAATGTTGCAATAAAAGTAGAATATGGTTCCCACATCTTCATTGATACCACTATATTCACAGACGATACTTACATCGCGACAAAACCTGCAATAAAACACGAATTACATAATATTGCAACATCCATTCAATTGCAATCAAATACGTACACTCTGACGGGCATCGTTAACTATGCCAAGCCGATCAGCAACCGTCTTGATGATGGGCATTATACTGCATACGCGCGAACCGGAATACACTGGTACTTGTACGACGATTTAAAGAAAAAGCGGCAGACTGTAACTTCACAAACAGAAATTACTCCGCACATACTTTCTTACATTTTAAACACATAAATAATAAATGTTCAATAAATAGATTATAAATGTTTTCCGTAAATAAAAAGTCGTTCTCTTAGTAATTAGTAATAATAAAATATAGACATATAATCGCAAAAAAGCATTGAAAAAAATTGAAAAAAAAATTGAAAAAAAAAACAAAAAAAAACAAAAAAAAACAAAAAAAAAACAAAGAAAAACAAAAAAAAAACAAAAAAACCTCGAAATATCCCCATCGTGACGAAGGTACAATTAAAAAATAAATTACAAATTAAATAACTAAAATAGTTTCGTACCGGGTGAGAAGGCTTATATTAATTTTCAGAAATTATAATAATAAAATTAATCAACAAAGAGGGATATATGAATACATACTTTTACGCGGAGTCGTGCTATAATTATTTCATTAATCAATTACCCTTAATCGGCAGAACCATTGTCAAAAAGTATTTTAGAGGTCAGAACTATCCTAGAACTCGGAAATTGCGCCCTGAGAAGTATATATTTCTACCAGCACGACACTTTCCCGCGATGTCGTGCTACAATTATTTTATTAATTAACTTAATTATTTTTAATCGACAGAACTATTGTCAAAAAGTATTTTAGAGGTCAGAACTATCCTAGAACTCGGAAATTGCGCCCTGAGAAGTATATATTTCTACCAGCACGACACTTTCCCGCGATGTCGTGCTACAATTATTTTATTAATTAACTTAATTATTTTTAATCGACAGAACTATTGTCAAAAACTATTTTAGAGGTCAGAACTATCCTAGAACTCGGAAATTGCGCCCTGAGAAGTATATATTTCTACCAGTACGATACTTTCCCGCGATGTCGTGCTACAATTATTTTATTAATTAACTTAATTATTTTTAATCGACAGAACTATTGTCAAAAACTATTTTAGAGGTCAGAACTATCCTAGAACTCGGAAATTGCGCCCTGAGAAGTATATATTTCTACCAGCACGACACTTTCCCGCGATGTCGTGCTACAATTATTTTATTAATTAACTTAATTATTTTTAATCGACAGAACTATTGTCAAAAACTATTTTAGAGGTCAGAACTATGCTAGAACTCGCCAATTGCGCTGTTAGAAATGAATATTTCTATTAGCACAAGACAAACTTTTTAAAAATATCATTTAAATTTTATGCTTCTTTTATAGTTAGTAGAATGCATAGTTCGCCAGAACTATTGTTAAAATCTATAGGGAACTCTAGATCTCGTCGAAATCTATCGATATACACGAAAGAAAAATTTTTTTGCGAAAATGTCGTGCTACGGGAAATTAGCACGACATATTTAAAAAATGCGTTTTTTGACCTCAAATTGACAGAACTATTTCCGAAACCTATCAGGAACTCTAGAACTCGGAAAAGTGCTACTAGAACTCGTACTTTTTTTTCGAAAATCGAAAAAAGCCGTGCCAACTTCACAAAGGCAGCTCTTTCTGCGTTCTTCGTTCTCTCGCCACACCACACTCTCACACACACCCCTCCATCTCTATCTCTCGCCGGTAGTCGCTTGTCTCGCATGGCGCCAAAGGCGCCTACAATATATATATACACGGTGGGCCATTTTAATCGAGGCACCTGAATATCTCCGTTGGTAAACCGAATACAAAAAAATTGTTCAGACAAAAGTTGTATGGTTTCAAGGGGGACATGATGGTGTCATTAGTTTAATCTTGAAGAGCCACCCGAAGGTCACGTGAAGGTCAGCTCCAACTTTTAAATGGGACACCTTATATGCTTTTGCATATTCTTGTAGCTCATCTCAAGAGCTTTCCAAAACACTACAATTATGTTAGTTTTCATTAAATACTTTTTAAGTTATGAGGCTTGAAATCATTTTTTAATTTTACATAAACCGTAAAATATCTTGTAAAATATTAATTTTTCGATTATTTTACCTTAATACTTTTATGTACAAAATAATGAGAAGAATCAATTGGTGTAAAGAAAACACATAATTGCTTCGAACAAAAAAATGTAATTGTTAATTGCAAATTAACTCCGCGCCGGTTCTGGCCTGCCCCGATTTCACCCGCCGGTTTTCTCTACAGACCAACGCTAGCACGACCGGGCTCGGGGCCGTCTTAACACAACATTTTGAAGAAGGCAAGCGCGTGATCGCCTACGCGAGCCGCACCTTAAATTCAGCCGAACGGAATTACAGTGCGACGGAGCTCGAGTGCCTGGCCATCGTCTGGGGCATCCGGCGCATGAAGAGTTACCTCGAGGGTTACTCTTTTACCGTCGTAACCGACCATCAAGCCCTACGATGGTTGCAAAAAATGGAATCGCCGACCGGACGCCTCGGACGCTGGGTGTTCGAGCTCCAGCAGTACGATTTCGACGTACGATACCGCCGCGGAGTATTAAACCGGGTCGCAGACGCACTGTCGCGTCACCCGGCTACCTGCGCCGCCAGACGCCAGGAATGCTCCTGGTACTGCCGCACGCGGGAAGGGGTCCAGAATGACTCCGCTGCGTATTCTGATTACCGCATCCAGGATGGATAACTACACCGTCTCATCTACCACAGCCTGGATTTCAAGGACTGCCACCCTGACGAACAGTGGAAACGCTGCATACCCAAGGAGGACCGGAAGAAAATATTACAACAATACCATAACGCCCCCACTGCCGGGCACCTGGGCATCGCGAAAACCATCGCCCGCATTGCCAAGAGATATTACTGGCCGGGGATGTTGCGCGAGATTGCCGGTTACGTACGAGCCTGCCAAAACTGTCAGGCCCACAAGGTCGCTCAGCAACGACCGGCCGGGGCATTGCACTCCACGTACGTCGGCCGACCCTGGGAACAAGTGACGCTGGATCTCGTCGGTCCGTTGCCACGTTCACACCAGGGACATACGTGGCTTTTCGTCCTCCAAGACCGATTCACGAAATGGGTGGAGCTCGTGCCGTTGCGCCGAGCTACCGCCGCCGCCGTCACCAAGGCACTAACCGAGCGCATTCTCCTAGGCGGAACTCCACATATCTGTGGTCAGACAACGTCTCACACCCGGCGTCCACCCCCACCCCCCTATAAGTTGTGCGGCGGATGGGGAGGCCCATGTCAAATCGACAATCGACTCCCCGTTTCACCGCACGCACGTCGGCACCGTACCCTCATTAATTAAGACGAAGATCGTGCGTCGCCGCCCACTCCTCGAGGGCCTCGCCCTTGCGGTCGCTTCGCAGGGAACCTCACGCCACGGATTTGGCGTTGAAGTCCCCCGCCACGACGACCGGACCGGGAAGGTGGCCCGAAACACAGGCCCCTATCCGGTCCAGCCGCCGCGCGACCCCCACAAGGTCGAGGCTCGGGGGGATATATACCCCCACGACCACGATCATCCCCCACCGCACTGCGACGTACCCCCGCCCCGCAGCCACCAGGGAGCAGGGAGGGGAGCCCGCCGCGGCGCAGTCTACGATAGCCACGGAACCCAATCGGTCCCCGAACCACTTAGGGTCATCGGGGACCGCGTAGGGCTCCGCAGCTATCCCCAAGCCGCAACCACGCTCCGCCAGGCCATGGACGAAGAGGTCCTGCGCCTGGCGGGCATGATTGAGGTTCGCCTGCAGTACCTTATTCCGGAGATGCAGCATCCCCCGTTGTCGTCCTCATCACCAGGGTGCCGTCAATCTCCGCCGTCTCCGCCGTTGCCAGTAGGTCCTCCATCTCGGGGGCTGAATCTGGCTGCGGCTGCTGTTGTTGCTCCGGCTGCGTCTGCTCGTCCCTCTCCCTGGGTCCGCGCTTTGCTTCCGTCGGGGACGCTTCCTCCTCGCCTTCCTTCCGGGCGGGTCTCTTTCTGTTCTCCCGCGTGGATCGGCCACGCAGCCCCCGACGGTATGACCAGGACACCCGCACCGGTAGCACAGGGCACTCCTATCCACCGTGGCCTTACATTGGGCCCTAACATGTCCTACCTCCAAACACTTGTAGCACTGGGTGGGGCGAGGTTCCAGGATCTCCACCCTCACCCTGGACCAGCCGATCCTAACCGCTCCCTCCTTGGCCAGCATCCGCGCCGGTCCCAGCGGGCATCGTACCCATGCCGCATGTAGTCCGTTGGGGGCCCTCCTCATGGGCCCCACCTTGAAGCTGGCGGCTTCCACCCTCGTCGCTTGGGCAAGGCTGGCCGCCACCTCCTCCGTCGTCATCGCCTCGTCCAGGTTGTGGAGGCGCAGGTTGGCCGTCCTCTCCGGTCGGCCGACTCGCATCCCCTCCATATGCGCCAGCTCCTGGCGGAGTCTAGCCGCCAGCTGGTCCGCCTTCTTCGCACCATCCGCGCCCGGTACCCCAAGGATCAAGGCTCCAGTACGGGCCCTGCTGGGCCTAACCTCCGATATGCCCAGCTCCGCGATATCCACGCGGGACCGGGCACACCGGAGGGTATCGGCGTATGTGCCGGGGAGGCACGTGATCGTGACCGCCGCGGTGGGCGGGGGTCTAGCGACTCCCACCCCCCGCCGCGGCACGGCCCCGATTGCCCCCCCCCTCCATCCTCTTCTTGGCCGCAGGGGTCTTCGTCTCCGCCTGTTTCTTCGCCTTTCGGCCCGCGACCGTAGCCTATGTGGTCACCGCAGGCGTGGCTGTTGCAGGTGGGGGATGGACCGAGGCGCCGGCCGCACCCGCGGCCAGCTCAAGCCCCTTCTCCATCACCTCCCTCCTCAGGTCCTTGGCCGGTGTTGAAGTTCCTTCGATGGGGCCCTTATCCTGGCCTTGGGCCTTTCTACTCTTCTTTTTCTTCTTCTTCTTCTTCTTCGGGGATTCTCCCCCTACCTGAGGGGGTCCCCTCCTCTCCTCCTGGATCAGGGCTCCACCCCGCCCCACCTCATCCGCCTCCCCCCCCCTCATGGGAGGAGCCGGGAAGGCAAAAGGCGAGGGGGTATGCGGTGTCCCCGGGGTCCTAATCGCGTTCAAGTAGAGTTGCTCTATCTGGTAGCCTGTTCGATCCTCTCTAAGCGCCGGGCACTGCTGTTGACGTCCTCCTCCTTCTTCCTTCCGCCTTTGCTGCCAACCTCTCCCCGGCTTACAGAGATCTCCGGAGGGGATGGCATTCCATCCACCTCTATACCATCTCCCACCAGGGACGAGTTGGCCCGCCCTGCCATCAGGACTGAGGCCCCCAGGCCTCCTCCTTCCATGGGGGAAGTGCCCACCGTCACTTTCTCCCTGGCCTCCTCCTCCATCGGTGAGGTACCATGCCTCATCGATCTAGGCGCCGGCCGAGGGGGCTTCCGTTCGCATGGGGGAGTGCCACCGTCACTTTCCCCCTGGCCTCCTCCTCCATCGGTGAGGTACCAAATGACCTCATCGATCTAGGCGCCGGCCGAGGGGGCTGTTGCGGCGGAGTTCTCTGCACTCCCCGAGGGGGAGTGCGGGAACATCCGCCCAGCGATTTCCGGCCGAAGACGGACTCCTGGAGCTGCGTCTCCAGATCCGTCACGCTCCGGGCCATCTTGGCATTCTCTTTGCGGAGCACTGCGACCTCCTGCCGCAGCGCCGTCACCTCCTCGCTCGCCTCGAGGGTCCCCCCCTCTCCTGCTCTCGTAGCGAGAACCGTGACCGCCGCCGAGACCATAGTCGCCGCCTCTCGTAGGACCCTCACATAGGGTCTCTTGAGCGACTTCGAGGTCCCGGCCACCTTTTCCACCGCTGCCGCCTGCTCGAGAAGTCGCGCCGCAATGTCGTTCGATGGCGCCGCCTTCATTTCCTCGACAAGCTCGTCCTCCTGCACGATCTTCGCCCATGTCCGAGCCGTACGAGGCGGCGAGCAGAATCCAAGATGAAGAGCTCCTCCTGCTGTTCCTCATAGGCCTTCCTCTGGGCCATCGCCTTCTTCTTCTTCTCCCACTCGCCAGTAGTGGGGGGACGTCCTGGCGCTCTAAGATTTGGAGGTGACAGTATCTCCTGCCTGTCCTCCTCCTCTTCTTCGTCGCCAACATCCTCCGACGTCGAGGGGACCCTGGAAAAATGGGGTAGGTTAGTGTGACCTCCCCTCCCCGCTCTCATCGCGCGCGTCCGCGTCCCAGCTACCGGCTCCATCGCGCCCCCGCTCGAAGCCGAACAGAAGTCCGACTCCTCGCCCTCATCGTCCGAAATATAATATTTTTTGGAAGCCATGGTTATATAACTATTCAATTTACGACGGTTCGCCCATCATGGGACCCCTACCGCAGTAGGGGTACTATCCCCGCCGGAAATTCACCCCTAGTAAAAGTACACCGAAGCCGAGAAGCGGTTTATCGGGTGGCCGACCCTATCAGTGCACTGAATGACTCTAATAAAAAAGTGTTACGGGATAGGCCCGCGCTATAAATGATGCTAGAGGTTTAACGTCATCCCTATTGAGTGGGCCTGGCGGATCCGAACCGTCAGGGGACCACACTTCGGGCTAGACGGTGCTGAGGAAATACCACCCCCAGCAGTGGTATGAGGAAATACGGGCCAGGTAATCCTCCATACCTGCGCCCGGTTACCCCACTTCAACCCCGGGAGAGGCTCCTATCAACGGAGAGGGAGCGGTTTTCCCACGTTAAACATAGCCCTTCAGGCGGTCTTTGCCTGGACAAGTCCAGGACTTATGCACCCGCATCTTCCAGGCCAGAGATCAGGTACCAACGTCACCTCTCCGCCACGGTCGGGGGGCAACTACTCCCCCCTTGGTTAGTTTCCCGGGAATATCCGTGGGGGCCGGCCGCAGCTCACATCCATCCACCACGCATTCATCACCAGGACGAACAGATATCCCTCACTAGGACACACGCAGACACCACCCACACCCACGCATCCACGCGCACACTCATACCACCTACGCCCCCCCATCCCAGGAAGAGGCCGAAGGGGAACCCGGTCAGTGACGCCCCTCCCCCCTCCAGCCACCGCAAACCATCCCCCCGTCGGGTTTTAAACCGGTCTTTGGGGAGATGGCCGTAGCCGGCATAGGAGGCTCGGAGACAACTCCGCCGTCTCGTCCCTTCGCGCCCTCTTCGGTCATCGCCCGGCCCCGACCCCGGAATAAGTCCGGGCGGCCCGAGCAATGACGTGGCCGACCGGGCCCGGGAGTTCCGGAACACCGGCCGCCCACCCCCTTATCACTGTGGGACGTCGAGAGCCACCCCGTGCACGAGCCGACACCACAAGGGTGCCCTCCCGCACACGGAAGCAACTCCCGATCACCACATCCCCACGGACAGGAGGCCCATCCGACCAGGCAAGCCCGGCCGCCCACCCCCTGTCCACTGTGGGACGCCGAGAGCCGCACCGCGCCCGAGCCGACACCACAACCGGATACACACCGGCTTTTCTAAATTACGGGCGCGAAGTACAAGCCACGGAAGACACCGACCCGCAGACTGCAGTACCGGACGCGCCTAACGTCATCCGGAACAAGCTCACCGAGGCGTACGAAGTGGTGAAGCTTCATTTGGCGCAAGCTTTCCAGCGACAGAAACGCCATTACGACCTCCGGCGTCGGCCTTGGAAACCGAACGTCGGGGAATGGGTGTGAAAGCGCGACCACCCTCTTTCTAAGAAAAGCGAAGCGTACAACGTCAAATTGGCGCCCAAGTTCAGCGGGCCGTACGAGATCCAAAAAATCATCTCACCCGTTATAGGGGATCTCAAGAGCAAGAGGGAAAAGTGGATAAGGCATGTACATATCCAGGATTTGAAAACGGCTCATCAAAACAACAACAATGACAACCTTATCCCCCCCAACGAGGACATCGATCACGAGCCTGACACCTCGTTTATCGAGAGCGCTCACAATTGAGCCAGACTTCTCAGAAGATGGAGCAAAGCCAAGGAATCCTGGAAGAGATCACCGCCCTGCTTCAGGAATACGAAGCAGGACGCATTATCGCGACGCGGACCGAGGAACCCGCGCCGCCCCGCATTGCCGCACCACCATCGCCGCGGCCACCTCGAGTCGGCACCACCATCCAGCGGTCCGACCGAGTCAACCGGCAAAAGCAGGAGGCTCTCCTGACGCTGCCACCACCACCACCGCAGCGAAGGGCCCAGCGGCCATACGAGAGGCCACCCCGGCCAGTCAACCGAGGGGACGCGCCAGCCGAGCCGCCGACCATCCTGCGACCAATGGGTCCGTTGCCGCCATCACCGATCCTCGTTGAGGTCGAGCCAGGGATCACCGTGGAGGTCCCTCACTTCGCGGTATACGTATCGCACCGTTACAAGGCACGAACGCCTGCCGGACGGTGGATCATACGTTTCACCCGCGATGGCAGGGTACGTTATTGTCGCCGCATCCCACCTCGCGCGGCGTAATGGGAAAAATGAAAACAAATGTTTTATAAACAGAGCCGACGACCAGGCATCCACCCGCCCAACCGACCGTCCGACCGAAGCGGATGCCCGATTCGAGCATATTTAACATGGGGGGGTGATGTAACGGTGCACTCCGATGCACCGTTCCGAATTCCCGGCAACAACATCAGCCGGAAGCTGCCGCCCGGTAGAACACCCGCCGGGCAGAGGCAGGGGCGCGGTGCGCCCACATTTTTAATACTTTTTCAAAGACCGGGGCGAAATCGAAGCGATTAAACGGCCGAGAATTGCCGAGCGAAGCCAACGCGGCCCGACCGACCGACCGGCGAAAACCCGCGCTCGGCGCAAACCCGAATCCCTCCGAACGGGCCCGACCGTACCGTACCGCAATTAACCCGTTCGGAAGGGGTAACACCGCCGCGCGCCGACGCGGGTAATTAGTCGGTATAAAAAGGCCGTATTTCGGCTTATAGACACATTCTCCTGTTCCGCTCTTAAGCCGTACGCTCGAGAGAAATTACCAAGCACCTGAAAACCGCCCCGATCAAACAGGTCGAGAGTACTCAGCCTGAGCCGAGAGTTCTCGCTATCGCGTGGGATACTACCTCCATCCGCTCCTCCACATCCCGGCTGGCAAAACCCACGGAAGGTGGAGCTCAGAGCCGCCCCGATCGAGAGTTCTCGAGGCCAGCTATTTCAAAACGCGATCCAGAATTCTTAGCGCGATATTCCCGTTCGCGGAAATAGCGTATTATTTCACGGAATCCACCAGCTGTTTCTCCGTACACGGGATTCCCGGAACGACGGGATTCCCCGCGCAAGAAACGCGGCAAAAACACCGTCAAAACAACGCGAGGTCTTCGACCGATTCAGAGCGCATATCCGCGCGCATCAAAACAATGTTTTTATACACGCGAATTATACCAGTGGATTCATTCGGTTTACGAACCGCAGTTATACCGGCGCATTTAACCAACTGCATTTTGCACGCGCATTCAGACGTTTATACACTCGAACACGCTCACATTTATACTCGCAACGCAGACATTTATACACTCGAACACGCTCACATTTATACGCGCAGCAAGATACACACAACTTGTACACTCACCGTCAATCGCTTGTACACACGCATTCTATCTGAATAAATCAGTTCTTTTTTTTACTTACAATTCGCTCACCGTTTATTATCCAGAATCCGACGAGTTATCCGCAATCTAATCTCCGAAAAAAAAACGGAACGTTACACGTGTGGTTCTGTCTATTGTGCAATTATTTGATCCCAACCTATGATTGGCTTCCTTCCCCTCTTCTGCACATACTCTGCATTTAGGGGGAAGGTTACATATTTTGGCTAGATGATCTACACTATCACAATTGAAGCATGATTTGCTGAAATCTTCTGCAGATTGTACAAATTTCTTAAGTGGCCAAAGTGCCAGCATTTATAGCATTGGATTGGCCTCTGTTTCAGTAGATCTATCCTCACTCCGATCCAATCAATACCTATTTTTTTAAGATTGGCCATTTTTATAGCCGCACTAAGCGGACATCTGGCGCAGACTGAAAATAGGCTATTATTCATTGGCTGTATGAGTTCTACATTAATATTCGCTTCGTTACACCCATCGCACAATTTAACAATTGTGCTGATCACTTCTCCGTGCGAGACCGATTCATCCAGTTCAATCAGCCGAATCTCTCTTTTAGCTATGGGTTTAGTAATTTTCACATTCTCCTGCAGCACAACTTGTAGCTGGTCCGCAAGAGCGTTGGCTTTGTTCGAGCTATCAGGCCCTAACACCTCAATAAGCATACCGTTAGCTGCCTTTCTAATTTTTGTGCTCTTGATTCTTAATTCATCGAGGAAAATCTTAGAGCGAGCCTTTTTTAACACCTCGGTATAGGAAAACTCCTTCCCTTCGCCAACAATCATCACAGCTGCTGACTTTGGCGGCCTGTTAGACCAGCTTTCTTCCTACCGTCTCCCTTCTACCGTGTGCCCTCGTGCCCTCTAAACTCTGTCTTTTTCATTGAGCGTTATTTCCCGGTATTGATAGATAGTAATTCTTGTCCTATTTCTCTTCGACTTCTCCTTCTTCCATCTACCTTTCTCCAGGTTCCACTATCCTCACGTCTTTCTCCACTTTCACTCCCTTCCATGTTGGATTCCTCTCCAATTTCACTAATCAGAATCCTACTTCTATCTCCCACAGGGATTTTTTCCAATCTTGGAGGTACCAATTGGACGTTAGACAATATTCTGGGTTTAACCCCAGGTGTGCGATGAGGCAGTGGTCCTTTTTCGTCTTGTACCTCCTTTATGTTTTTATCATCCTGCATAACTTTATTCTTTTTTTATTTCCTTTTTCCTTTTGATCAATTCCTTGATTTGCTTTTGTATATTGTCTAGTTCTTCATTTCTTCTATTTATTAATTCCTTTTGCTTTTTCTTCATTCTCGTTTCCTGCTCCTGTTAGTGCTTTAACTGACGAGACCAGGGCATCGATCACGTATTCTTTGGTGACATAGGCCGGTATTCATAGTCCGATCTTATATTTAAGATTGTCTTAAGTTTGGTCCGAGGTTGACTTAAGACCTCATTCAACCAATAAAATAGCTGCGTAGCGTTTCAAGCTTGAACTTAAGACGATCTCAAATATAAGATCGGACTATGAATACCGGCCATAGTTCATTTTTAGATTTTCACTGGTGGCCATCTCACGGTTTCGCCGTTCATCATTTCCACCGCGATCATGTAGTGAAAGAAATAAATAATGACATTACTAGAAGCAGTGAGGACTTACATATCGGTGCAAGTACAAAATATCCCAAGAACCACACTGAATAAAATTTCACGACTACAAACATAACCCTAAATTTAGTAAGACAATCTTATTGAGTTTAATTGTCACATAAGTCAACTTATAAGTGTAATCAACGGCAATAAAAAACACAATTACTAATGTAAGTTGAACAATTTATTAATTTATTACTTTAATTTATTACTAGTACTAATAGTTGTAAGTTAAAACAATTTATTAATTTATTACATAAACGTTTATTTAAAAAATTTCTCTAATTTAGTATATGTATTTCAGTTTAAAAATGAATGTTACATATAAGCAAAGAGAAATGCTATTAAATACGACCTTATGTAACATTTATAAAGAATATTTTAATATCTTGAATAACAACTTTCTTGATTAAAATAAGTTATTTAAAAAAAAAATTATGCGTAAAATGAAAAAATCATACGTAGAATGTATTGCAGTCTTTTTCATTCGTACTAGTATCGTATTGTACTTTTTGTTCATTTTTAAGTGGAAGTATCTTCCAATGAGGAATATAAATTTTCAGATAGAACCTGCATATTTGAGTTTATGCTCCTCAGTTCTTGTAATATTTCTTGTTGGATTGCAAGCATATCGCGTTTAGCTTGTAACTCTTCTTTTTTTAATACCAATTTTTCCTCTTGCATTTGTAACATTTGTGCGGACATGCCACTTAGTGAATTTGATGCAAGAGTGGTACGCGAAGGAACAGGTAATATTGTTTTTCGTTTTTTCGCAAGTAATTCTTTACATTTTCTGCCATTTATATTTTCCTTGTCAGCTTCATTACCTGAGTTACTACTTGTACTTTCTATGATTAAAGAATGTTGTTTATTTTTGTCTGCAAAATTTGTTGTGTAGATTTCTTCGTTGAATGCAGGCTCATTTAAAAGTTCACAATCTTCGATTAATTGCAGCTCGTCACTTTGGATGTTTTCAAGCGGTTGTGTTTCAACAGACTTATCTCCAAATTCATGCACACTTGTTGATTGTAAATGTCTGTCTTTTATAATACCCTGAAAATAATAAATTTTTTATTCTTAATGTTTTTCATATTTTTAAAAATAAAGGATCATAAACATAATATTATTACAACTACTGTATATTCCAATATCTTTTGGAAATAGAAAGTACTTTATTATCACAATATTACTCCAATCAGAATGCAATGTTTATAACATATTTTTAAAATATTTGTATATATTAAAGTAATACATAAACGTATTGCTCACACAGTATCAAATCTTTCAATAAATATAACACTTCACAAACATTTAAAAATGTTAATACCTGTTCAATGTGTGGCTTCTTTAAAACTGGAACTCCTCCCTGAGGCACACTCGCAATTCCGGCAACTTCGGGTGTCAGTAATTCCAATAGCTTCTCTTCGATGTCAATAAAGTTAACTTTTATAGGAGAACCACCACTTGTACTCCTCGAATAATTTCTTCTCTTCATCTCCTTTTTGAGGACGTTCGCCAGTCATTCCAGCTCTATTATTATAAAACAAGTATTTACATTATGAGTATCAGGTAGTTAAAAAATAACAAAAATTAGAAAAATAAGTAATATACTATTTTTTAATTGCACTTTTACTTTTCTCCATTCTTCAGCACTCTTTTTGGGACCCTCACCAGATTCTTTGTTTAATCTGCATAAATAGAAAACCCATACAAAATAGATATCAATTAAATGTTAATGGTTAATAAAGAAATATTTCTAAAGGCTCATTAAAAATTGAAGGTGCCAATGCATTATGTACAATTTCACATTTGCTTTAATTTTATATATTTATATGTGCATATATAACTGTAGGAACTGTGCTTTAGGCACATTGAATGGATCCGAAACATCACGTAAATGTCTGCGCATTAGTTTTAATCTTCGTTTTTCTTCTATTGCCAGATTTAAAATCCAAAAAATTTCGGCCATTTTACCAATTAATATTCTGTGTAGGTTAATAATTCAATTCAATGATAATTGTGGCCGGGAATTACTCCCTTGCATATGATTCGGAAAAATGAGATTAGTTAATTAAGTGAAAAGGACGGACAAGGACACAAAAGCTCGCAGCAAGCTATGAACAAAGAAACCGTTAGGCTACAAAAAAATGACTCAACGATGTTGGTCGTAACATGGTCGAAACCAGACTCATGTAGATTAATAAACACTAGATTTTCACCGTTTAACCATGTCGGCTATTGGTGAAAAGTTTCACGCTAAATATCTCACTCCTTCACCGGAATTAAAATTACGTGATCACAAAATAATGAAATCCGCATGAGACTCGTCACTTCTCACTGATTCGTTCTAGGGGAAAATTTACGTGATCGATGCCCAGATCTATTTTTTCCTCACGATCTACTAGTATGTTACTAGTTTTAATCCTAGTTTCATTTTCTCTAGGGATATCTCTTCTTCTAGTAACGTCAGTTACTTCGATATCCATAGGAACTTCTTCATCGAAGTCCTCATTACCTACTGCTGCTAGAACCTTTCTCATCTTCCATTCGGCTATATTCTTTAACTACTCCGGGGTTTATTTCTGTCCACTTTGAACTCATCCAATTTATCTTTCAGTTTGTCTACCTCGTTCTTTAATTTATCCACAATTTGTTTCATCTCATCTATTTCTCTTTTCCTAATGATTTCTTCTAGCTTCAGCTTCTCGATTTGATCCATTAAGGTTCTATTTTCTATCTTTAGCTTGGCAGGGTCTCCCGTTGCCGTTACCTTGTAAATCAGCGTGTTAATAATATCCGTAGTATTTTTTAGATTCTTCCTTATTTTCCCGCTAATGCTCCCATGCAGATTTCGGCTTTTAGTTCTCATGCTTTCTATGTCTTTTAATCAATTTAATAATCAATGCCTAAGGCTCCTACTTTGGTAACTTCCATATTCCATAATGCTTCCGGGACAAAATCTTTTTCTTCGTTGTCTTTTTCGGATGAGGTATCTGTCTTCTTCTTCTTTTTATTTATATTTTTCGGGGTAGCTTTCTTCACTAAAACCTTCTTTCCTTTCTTTGCTTGTGCTTCATAACTTCTATCGAATTCATCCGTTGATTCAACAAGGAACGTTTCTCCAGTAAGATCAATTGATTCATCATCGCCAAGACGTGCCTTTTTTGTCCTATCCTTCAGTTTTCTAATCGTAACTTTTGCTATCTTTCTTTCTTCTTGTGAAGAAGCCTTCTCTTGTTCTTCCTTACTCCGAAAGGGAGCTCCCGGGAAAACGCGTGCTTTTCTTTTAGTCCTAGGTGTTTGCATCATTTCTTCTATCGGCACTACTTCTCCTATTTCAAGATCCTGTCCAGATAATGGGCATTCAACAAACGCGAGTGCCAGGGAATCTTTTTCTACCACTTGAGTAATATCTTCGACGGTAGCCATTTTATGCTCCTCTCCCGTCGACAAAGAAGAAGCAGGTCCTACGTAGGATGGAGACATATATTAAACAGATAAGTCGCGTTGATTATAGATAATCTAATTATAATATAATTTAAATTCACTTTAATTTATATAAAAATTAAGGTTTAGATATTAAGAAGAGGAATAAATGTAATGCGCATGCGCAGAACCATCGCGCATACGCGAAAGGTGCGCAGGACGATTGCACCTCTTCTAAAGATGCGCAGAACCATTGCGCAGATATTGGAGAGTAAACTGTTACTTTAGGCAAGGGGGGTAGTGATAATCGACGGAAGGGGAAATAACAGGCAACTTCGACAAACTTCGGTTGACTCGGAAACGTTCGGCTCACATACATACTACATCTACGTACGCGCATGAAAAGTGAAGCCTTTAGCTGTGATCCTGTGATAAGCTGTCGTATTTTTTCATAAAATGAATTATTGTGTTGTGTCCGGTTGTAAAAATCAAAAATATAAAAAAAATGCTGAGCAACAAGAGAAAGAATTATTAAATCATTCGTTTGCGTTTCATTCGTAAGTATATACATTATTGTTGAGGTTATATGTATGTGAAACTCATATGATTTTAATAATTGAATTATTTGTTTAGATTTCCGCAGAATAATGAAAAGCGACAGAAATGGCTAGAAGTGTTACATTTAAATAATCTACCAAAATGGGGTGCTATATGTTCTGCCCATTTTAAGGAAACGGATTATGAAACAAATAATATGCGTCAAAGGCTTAAAGCAAATGCTGTTCCATTTGTAAATAATTGAAAAAAAATTATATGTATATATACCCAGATAGCACAGCATATCCATATCTAGAGGATATCTCGAGTTTGTTTTTAACAAGATCTTCTGTATATCCTTCAGATATATTCTGAACATGTGTGCTGTATGGCTATATTATATATACATATAAATGCGAATAAACTTATCTCTACTTAATGATGTATTCACATATCGATCTATTTTAATCTGTTATTTTCTGTATAGTTATCTGAAGAGTATTCTTGCAAACTCGTACTGGACAGAAAACTCATTAGTGAGGAAAATGTACAAAATATATAAAATGATGGAATTAGTAAGTATTAAAATTTATTATATTGATAAATACATAAAAAATAATTAAATAATTTAGTTAAATAGTTTAGTTAAAATAGTTAAATAGTTTATTTCTTAACAATCTTCTTCTTTTTCCGTTGATTTGTATTAATTTATTTACATACATATACATGACTTAATTATAATAATGTTGATTGTGAATTGTAGATAATGAGCAAATGAAAATAGCAGAGGTTTCTCTATCCGAAACAAGTAATATTGATTCTGGAAAAAGGCATCGTTCTACAAGTATTTCTCCTGAGAGAATATTGAATTCTCCAATAAAGAAGCGATTACGAAAAATACACAGATGTAAAGTAGCAACTTTGAAAAGAAATTTGGCTGTAGCAACTCATAAAGAAAAAACAACAACAAAAAAACTGCATACATTACAGAACATATTGAAGGAACTGTCAAAGAAGAATCTGATAAGAGAAGAAGAAGTTAATATATTTTAGTTCAGGTTCAAGATTTTAATTCAGGTACAAAAGCAATCTGATAAGAGAAGAAGAAGTTAATATATTTTAGTTCAGGTTCAAGATTTTAATTCAGGTACAAAAGCACTTATTAAGCGAGAAATAAGAAAGCGAAAACAATTACCTGTATCAAAACTGTCACATTATGTTAAAACAAAGCGTTTAAGCAAAAGACACAAATATAATAAACTTATATTATTTAAAGGAGAATAAAACATGTTTTTGCAAGAAACTATATATATTTTCCTAATTCCTTTCATTGCATTTGCGTTACTATAATTAACATTTTTTAGTTTATTTTATTATATATATTATACCTTTCTCTAAATATTATTCTAAAAAGCATAAAATATAAACTATTTTAATGTAGAAATATTAATAATATTAGTGCGAACATTTATCATAGATTCTCAATTTCCTCTTCTTATTGTAATATCGTGTAATTATATAATGTTCTGATTCTAAACTTTTAAAGTTTTCAAATTATTCCTATTTCACTTTATAACATAATAAAAAACAAGTCCTGTATTTTTTTTGTACATTAAAGTATGTATTTTATAATTAATTTCTTAAAAAATTTTTATACGTATCATCAAATTAGAAAGCCACTGGTTGAGATACATACATCTTTCTCATAATGTCGAACATATCCGAATCGTACGAAAATAACCGAAGTTACCTGTTATTTCCCCTTACCGCGTTTATTACCTATCCCGCAGGCTTACGCTCCGTCTATAGTTTCCTGAGTCTGAGGGCTAGACGGGATCAATGGAGGAGATAACCTAAGAGTGGGAGACATATATAAGGCGACGCATAGCTCAGTCGAGAGCTTTTCCGCGACGGTAACGGTTCTCTAAATAATTAGGCAAACACGTTCGAAATCCAATGCGAGATTTGTTCCGCGAACACGGCGATATAGTGTGTGAGAGACAATGGGTGCTTTCCATTTAGCAACACAAGTCGACACAAGTGTCATTCTATCTTTGTTTATTGTTATTCATTGAAAAAAGATAGAATGACGCTTGTGTCGACTTATGTCGCTAAATGGAAAGCACCAAATATCGTCTCAGGACAAAGAAATTTGTACTTAATAAATATATTTATATTATATATATATATATATATATATATATATATATATATATACAGGGTGAGTCATTTTAAGTGACGGACTAAAATTTCTCGAAAACTATAGGAGATATAGAAAAATGTTTCAAACAAAAGTTATAGGATCTGGCGGGGCCTATTTACTGATCTTATCAGTTTGACCTTGAGTGGCGTTGCCAAGGTCAGATCAAGGTCAAATTGATTTTTTTAAATTGAACACCCTATTTTTGATTCCAGAATCTGGTAGCTGGTGTCAAGACCTTTTCAAAACACTATAATAAAGTACTTTTTCATTAAGTGCTTTACAAGTTATGCAGCTTGAAAGTGAACCGGTCAACTCTGGGAGCCCCGTTTGATCACGCTAATATTGACCACTCGTTAATTAATTGTTATAATTGGCAATTTTCCTAATTCACCCGAATCCTTGTGTTGGCGCGATTAATTTTTTCCAAGATACACGAAGCTCATTTGAGGCCAGAAAATTACGAGTCGGAGTTTAGAGCTTCTTCGCCTTTCACGATTCGGGATGCTTGATTAGCGTGAGTCCCCTCGCCTCTCACGATTCGGGGTGCTTGTTTAGCGTGAATCCCCTCGCTTCTCACGATTCGAGGTGCTTGATTAGCGTGAGTCCCCTCGCCTCTCACGATTCGGGGTGCTTGATTAGCGTGAGTCCCCTCGCCTCTCACGATTCGGGGTGCTTGATTAGCGTGAGTCCCCTCGCCTCTCACGATTCGGGGTGCTTGTTTAGCGTGAGTCCCCTCGCCTCTCACGATTCGGGGTGCTTGATTAGCATGAGTCCCCTCGCCTCTCACGATTCGGGGTGCTTGATTAGCGTGAGTCCCCTCGCCTCTCACGATTCGGGGTGCTTGATTAGCGTGAGTCCCCTCGCCTCTCACGATTCGGGGTGCTTGATTAGCGTGAGTCCCCTCGCCTCTCACGATTCGGGGTGCTTGATTAGCGTGAGTCCCCTCGCCTCTCACAATTCGGGGTGCTTGATTAGCGTGAGTCCCCTCGCCTCTCACGATTCGGGGTGCTTGATTAGCGTGAGTCCCCTCGCCTCTCACGATTTGGGGTGCTTCTTCGATTAGCATCTTTTTTAGCATCTATCGCAGAAACTGTTCAAAGTTATTTCCATTGGCTCGAATGCATAACCTAATCCTCTTTGCGAAGTCTTCGACCGTTCTAAGTAAGACAGTCCTTGGTATCGCCCCACAAGTCATTCGAATCCGTTCAATCATATCTTCCCTCGTCGTCGGTTCCCGCTCGAATACGACATTTTTCACATATCCCCACAAGTAAAAATCAGGTGAAGTCAAATCTGGTGACCGGGGAGGCCATTTAACTGGGCCACCCCGTCCAATCCACCTGCCGTTGAAGTTTTGGTCGAGAAAATTTCGTACATTTCGTGCAAAATGTGGTGGCGCACCATCTAATTGAATCCACATTCTTCGCCTTGTATTATAATCGACTTCTTCGAGTAAAAGGGGTAAGTGGTCCCTCAGTAACTCCAGAAAGTTATGTCTGTTCACATTCTCATGAAAGAAATATGGACCGATTAGATAACCGTTAATGATTCCACACCAAACGATTATACTCCACCGGTGTTGGTTGTCTACTTGTCTATGCCAATAAGGATTGACATCAGACCAATAATGACAATTATGTGTGTTCAATTCTCCGGTATTTTTAAATGTTGATTCATCGGAGAATAGGACATATTTGAAGAAATCTGCATCATGCGCAATCATCCGTTCAGCCCATTGACAAAATAGTACGCTAATCAAGCACCCCGAATCGTGAGAGGCGAGGGGACTCACGCTAATCAAGCATCCCGAATCGTGAAAGGCGAAGAAGCTCTAAACTCCGACTCGTAATTTTCTGGCCTCAAATGAGCTTCGTGTATCTTGGAAAAAATTAATCGCGCCAACACAAGGATTCGGGTGAATTAGGAAAATTGCCAATTATAACAATTAATTAACGAGTGATCAATATTAGCGTGATCAAACGGGGCTCCCAGAGTTGACCCGTTCACTTTCAAGCTGCATAACTTGTAAAGCACTTAATGAAAAAGTACTTTATTATAGTGTTTTGAAAAGGTCTTGACACCAGCTACCAGATTCTGGAATCAAAAATAGGGTGTTCAATTTAAAAAAATCAATTTGACCTTGATCTGACCTTGGCAACGCCACTCAAGGTCAAACTGATAAGATCAGTAAATAGGCCCCGCCAGATCCTATAACTTTTGTTTGAAACATTTTTCTGTATCTCCTATAGTTTTCGAGAAATTTTAGTCCGTCACTTAAAATGACTCACCCTGTATATATGTATATATATATATATATATATATATATATATATTAACGGTGTTGTGTGTGTGATCCCATCACAACTTCCTGCAGTCCAATATCCGGTAAAATTAATAATAAAAATTCCGGAAGTGACCTGTAAAACAATAAAAGTGATATTAATAACGGAAAGTTATTAATATGTAACGGTGCACTCCGATGCACCGTTCCGAATTCCCGGCAATGTCATCAGCCGGAAGCTGCCGCCCGGCAGAACACCCGCCGGGCAAGGGCAGGGGTGCAGTGCGCCCACATTTTTATTCTTTTAAACAAAGACCGGGGGGCCGTTAGATCTCGGAGTTGTCAAACGGCCGAAAATTGCCAAGCGAAACTGACGCGGCTCAAACGACCGACCGGTGAAAGCCCGCGCTCGGCGCACACCCGAACCCCTCCGAACGGGCCCAATCATACCGTTCCGCATTAACCCGTTCGGAAGGGGTAACACTGCCGCGCGCGGGTAATTAGCCGGTATAAAAAGACTGTATTTCGGCTGATTAGCACATTCATCTGATCTGCTCTTGGCCGTATGCTCAAGAGAATTCTCCGAAAACCTGAAACCGGCACTACCGCCCCGATCAACCAGGTCGAGAGTACTCAGCCTGAGCCGAGAGTTCTCGCTATCGCGTGGGGTACTGCCTCCATCCACTCCTCCGCATCCCGGCTGGAAAAATCCTCGGAAGGTGGAGTTCAGAGTCGCCCCGCTCGAGAATTGTCGAGGCCAGCCGTATCAAAACGCGATCCTGAAATATCGAGCACGATTTCCCTTCGAGGAACCAGAATATCTATACGCGCAACCCGGCCGCTTTTTCGCCGATTACGGGATTCCCCGCGTAATGGAGGATTCACACTGTCTCCGATGGTACGATGACTGATCGGTCCGACTGATCGTACGTATTAAAGCAGTTCAAATTGTACACGATTAGCAGTTCCATGTGGTCTTGTAAACTAAAAAATACCTAGTGTAAATAACTAGATAAAAGCAGTGAATTGTCGCGATGGGTTAGTTTTGCTCTGTCGATCGCAGTGTCGCAGCTTTTATTGTTAGCAAAAAATAAAATGAATAATTTAATACTCTTAAAAAAAAAGAAGAGACTATTAAATTTGTTATTAAAAATAAATCAATTGAAAATTATTCAATTAAAAAATAAGTGCTCTAAAAAGAAAAAGAAAATATGGATTAGAACATGTATCCTTGGACGAGAAACAAAAAGAGAAGCTTCAACAATAGTGCAAGAAATGCGTTTTCAAGACTTGGAGTGGTATTATAATTATACACGAATGATGCCTGAATCTTTCGATGAATTGCTTAATTTAGTTGAACCAATAATACGAAAACAAGAAACAAATTTTCGAAAACCAATATCATCTACTATTCGGCTGTTAATAACATTACGGTAAGTTGATCTTACATATTTTATTTATTTTATCCTGAAATATATATTTATTTGTTTACTTTTATATAATGTCAGTATATACATATATTTACAGATACTTAGCATCTGGTGATTTGATGTCATCACTCGCGATGTCATATCGTTTAGGTAAAAGTACCGTTTCTGGTATCATTCAAGATACATGTCAAGCTATTTGGGAGGTTTTACAACATCGTGTTCTATTTCAATCCTCTCAACAAGGATGGAAGAAGATAGTAGATGGTTTTTTTAGACGATGGAACTTCCCACATTGTATAGGAGCTATCGATGGGAAACATGTTGTAATACAAGTATGACATATTATTAATTTTGCATAATTTTATCTATATCAATATATACTACCTATTTGTAGAATAAAAAAAGTGTGAATTCGTCCTAACATTTTTTACAGGCACCACCACATGCAGGATCGACATTCTATAACTATAAAGGACAACACAGCATTGTACTTATAGCGGTAGTATCAGCATCTTATGAGTTTTTGATGGTTGATATTGGCGCCCAAGGGAGACATAATGACGGTGGAATTTTTAAAGGCTCCATTATGGGACAGCGATTTGAAAATAAACAAATGGAATTACCACCTCCATGTCCATTGTCAAATTGCAGTATATCTGTTCCCTACATGCTTGTAGCTGATGCTGCATTTCAGCTTAATGAGTATACTTTAAGACCATATCCCGGTAATCGATTGAATAAAACTAGAGAAATATTCAATTATAGATTAAGTCGAGCCAGACGTGTCGTAGAAAATGCGTTTGGCATTATGACTAGTAAGTGGAGGATTTTCAGAAAACCGATTAATGCATCGTTAACAACAACCGAAAACATAGTTAAAGCAACCGTCTGTCTCCATAATTTTTTATTATCAACATCACATTATGCAAATATTAATGATATGTATGAAAATGCAGAAGAAAATGCAGCTGCCATTGAAAATATTCGTTCAGTGGGAAGCAATACACTCACGATTAGCAGCAGAGTTTAGAGATACATTCGCTCAATATTTTGTAGAAGAAGGCTCTGTACCTTGGCAAGATATGCGTTAAATGCAGCAATTCAATATATTATATTTAAAGAATCACAATAGTTACAAAAAAAATACGACAAAATTCAAATATTTTCAAATATTATATTTTTTTCCTTTTTATTACATTTTCAAATATTTTCTATTTTTTTCCATTTTCTTATTTTGAAACATTTTCTCGTAAATAAGTTTAACTTTATTGTACTCTATCAATACTCTAACAATTATTGCAGTATGTATCGATATAATTTAACTGTAGAAATAAAAAATATAAAACAATAATAAAAAAAAATTATAAGAACATTATGTATTTAATAAAAATAAATTATGTAAAATAATATAAAAAAAAAGAGAAAAACACCCAGAATGTATATCTCAACAGAAGTAATTATTTTAATATTTTAAAAATATTTTTTTTTAGAAAAAAGGTATAAAAAATATATATATATTGTATATATAGGAAATAAATAAAAATGTTTTTCTGTAATAAATATTTATTGTAATATTATATTTTTTTAGGTAATATTTTTTATATAATAAACTATTATATAGAATTTATAATATAAAATTTATGTATGAATTGTTAACTTTATTTAAAAAAAAAACTATTTTTAACAAACTTCATTTTTTATGAAAAAAAAAAACTATTTTTAACAAACTTAATTGTTAATGAAAAAGAAAAAACTGTAAACATAGATAATATGCACATATTCTATGTTATTACTCAACGTAAAATAATTGTATGTTTGACTCTTAAAACTCTTGTAATTATAAAATTATGAAAATAAATATTTTTGCGAACTTTGCACATTATAAACTTAAACATTTGGTTTTTGATTTTATATAATCAATTTATAGATATTTCTCAATTATCTTGAATTTCAAATACAAATGACAATATTTTCCTTTGACATTTCGTAAAGTCATCCTGAGATAATGTACGAAGCTGAGTTGTTAAATAGTTACAAAAAGCCATCACTGGATCAGATGTATCATTTATAGATTTATCTGTCGCTTTTATTTCTGACATTATAGATTGTTGAAATAATGATAACTCATCATTCTCTTTGTTAGTATTCATACGTCGCTTCTTTCCTGCTTATAGATGTTTTAACACATGCACACATAAATATGTCATTGGGATATATACAAAATAGGAGGGATTACACTCATACCTGACATTTTAAGATTTTTTATAGCTGTATTCTTACAGCTGCTATTTGGTATATTTTTTGATATTTCAGTCTCTTCTATCTTTATCATCGAATTTACATTTTGTTGTGTTGGTGAATAATCTGCTCTAAATTTACGTTGGTTACAATAATCAACGTTTCCTTGCAAAGAACTGTCTGAAGCTCCTGTATCACTTAAATTTGGACTTGATGTTATATATCAGTTTCCTGAGAATGTACAACTTTTATTACTGTTGCTTCTGGAAGCTGTTAAACTCGTATTACTATTTAGCTTTTCTAATTGTTGCTCTATGTAACGTTTATCACTATTAGTACTGAAAGATGCAGGTGGGCTTATGTTACTAAATGTCCTAGAAATTAATTAATATAAACATATTTACTTAAAGATTATGATATCATATAATGACTATGATATTATTTACGTACTTTCTACGCATTACTGTTGGTCTTAAAAATCCTAACAGTTCAAAATATGGTCATGATACTTTAGGCTTAGCTTCAGCAGCGCTTCCACTTGGAATGTACTTTTTCTGTTCACTTAATTTTCTGACGTAAGTATCTCGTAAATTACGCCATTTAACATTCGCAGTACCTGGACGTAAATCTTAAAAAGACATTTATAACAATTTTAAAATATAAAAATATATTCTTTTTCTTCTTTAAAAATTGAACAACTTACTTAGTTTTTTATCAATCGCTGACCATAACAATTTTGTCCTGGATGGACCTCGTTTTTCATAAGGTAAAGTACTGTCCCACAATGGTGTTCGCTTAAAGACTTCATTAATTAATTCTTCCACATTTTGGACTTCGGTCAAAGTTGTTTCAATTGGTGACGATACCAAATTTGAATTATCATTGTTTGTATCCGGCAAGTCACACTCATGATCGTCATCAATTGGATATTCACCACAATCTACGCAAAGTTTGAACTAAAACAAAGAAACAAATTAAATGTTACGTAAACTAATCCATTAAATAATATAGATGCAAAATGACAAAATAAACATAACCTAGATTTAAATATATTATTTTATATTAAACTTTATTAATTACCATATCGTCCTCCATTATGTAATCAAAATTACGCTTTCTGCAAGATAATGACGAACGGCGATAAATATTATTACTTTCTTTCAAAATAAGTATTAATAAACGTTTTACGTCGAGTGAATGTCTCTTCTTTTAAGCTATATATTATCCATCTCTTTTGTGACTAGACAATCGTATGACGTGCTTCTTTGTGCCTGTCGTACGAAAAAGTTAAATCTTGACAAAGTTTATCGTACGACGAACAGTATCGTACGACAAAATATCACTAAATAGAGTTTCTAGAAATCTCATTCTCTTATTGGATATCAGATGTCGTGCGTCGGACATCGGAGGCAGTGTGAATCCTCCATAAAAAACGCGGCAAAAACACCGCCACAACAAACGCGAGGTCTTCCACCGATTCCGAGCGCATAGACGCGCGCGTCATAATAATCATCGCGTACACACGCGTTCATACATACGCAATTATACCAGCGCATTCATACGATTACTTTTATACACGCACATTCATACAATTATATTTATACCCGCGCAATTATACAACCGCATTTATACACGCGCATTTATACAACCGCATTTATACACGCGCGTGATACACTCGTTTTCATATGTTCACGTTTATACACCCGCATCGATATACACGCAATTATACACTCTCAGTCATAATTTGTACACGCATTTTATCTGAATAAATTATTATTTCATCTTTAACTCGCTCACGATTAATTACCCAAAATCCGAGCTATACGCAATTCACTCCGAAAAATCGGACCGTTACATTGGCGCTCGAACAGGGACCGTTTGCGTGAGCATCGAACGAGCGTAAAATAACAAGCGAGTTTTATCGTAACGTCATCATGAAGACTTGATTATATTCGCTCCCGAAGGAGCAACTGGCCGTGCTAGCCGTAGGTTATGGCATAAAGAACACGGGCACTCTCGACGAAATTCGCCGACGCATGCAAGAGTACGCGGACGCGCATCCGGATGATTTCGCGACCGATCCATATGACCATAAGGCACTATTCTTCGTATACCCTCAGGTCACGATAATGGCCCCTTCACCCACCGTCCGCGATGCACCCATCGACAATGCAGCACCGGCCACGACAGCCGGGTGATCAACCAGTTCCGGAAGAGCGGTTGTCATTTCGACGGCCGCGATCCCGCTGTGTTCTTGGAACGCTTGGCCGAAATCCGTGATAATTATCAGATTACGGCGGAGCAAATTTTGCGCGGTTTATCGGAGCTGTTACGGGGGAATGCCCTTTTATGGTACCGCAACCATCGGGGCAGCTGGCTCGCGTGGCAGGACTTCGAGGCCGCGTTCCGGTTGCAGTTCCTGTCGCATCGTTACGTCGCCTCCTTACGCCGTGAGATTGAGAACAGACACCAGGAGGCCAACGAAACATTCGCGCAGTACTCCATGGTGATGATGACGCTGATGTGCCGTTTGGGCGGGTTTTCCCCTTCGGAGCAGCTCGAATATTTATACAGTCACATGCACCCAGAATATAAATTTTACATCCGCAGCGCGGATTTCGGTAGCATTGCCGAGTTACAGGCACGAGCCTGCGAGCACGAGAATTTAGTAAAGGAACGGCAGGAGGCCGTAAAAAGGGAAAAGGCCGAAGTAAAACCCGCTGTGGCCGCCGCGTATAACAAAACCGAGTGCTGCTGGCGGTGCAAGCAACGCGGGCATACCCGTCGCCAGTGCAAGTGCCCAGCAAAGAAGTTCTGTTCCCAGTGCGGACGGGACGGTGCTCACCTCGCAGTGCCACGCGCCGGCGGAAAAAGGCAGCGGGGCGGGAGGAACACACGTCGACGCCACTCCCAACCCCGCATAACGTTCAGACCGCGACCGCATATATATGATCACTATCGGAAATCTGACGTGCGATGCCCTGATCGATTCCGAAACATCGCTCATCAACACCGAGATCGCCGAGATCCTCGGACGGCGGGGTTTCGAGATCACCACCGAAGAGGGTCCAGCTGGCAGACGACTAGGAAGCCGCCACCGCAGGGGCAATCCCCTTGTCAGTCGAGGTGTCGGGGCGAAAGATAACTCACACGTTCGCGATAATGCCGCGTCTCTCCGGCAAAGTTTTCATCGGAGTAGACCTCCAGGCCAAGTCTGGGCACGCCGGCCCCCCTTCGGCATGTGCTCCGAGTGCGAAGGCGATGCTGTACCACCGGGGGCCTGGCCGGAAAAACCCCCGCCGAAAATGAGCGCCTGCAGGAATTTCTGCGCAGCGAGCTCGGGAAGTTCGAGGAAGTAAAAGGGCCCACGGATCGGGCGCGGCATTATATCCGGTTGAGAGACGATACTCCCATTAAGCAGCGGTATCGTCCATGCAATCCGGCGATGCAAGCGGTCATCGACAACGAGGTGGACGAGATGTTGGCCCGAGGAGTTATCGAACCCTCGCACAGCCCATGGAGCTCGCCCATCGTCGTCGTAAAAAAGAAAGACGGCCGGCAGCGTTTTGCATCGATTTCCGACGGGTCAATGAGATGACCCATAAGGATGCTTACCCGCTGCCGCAAATTACCGCGACACTGGACAAGTTGAGGGGAGCCCGGTATCTCCTTGGATTTAAAGAACGATTATTGGCAGGTGCCACTAGCCCCGGAAAACCGACCCATTACCGCCTTCACCATACAGGGTAAAGGGCTCTATCAGTTTAGAGTTATGCCATTCGGGCTACACTCCGCGCTCGCCACTTTTCAACGTTTATTAGACTCGGTTCTCGGGCCCGAATTAGAGCCGCACGTTTTCGTCTATCTTGACGACATCATCGTGATTAGCCGAACATTCGAAAAACATCTCGAGCTGCTCAGGGAGACTTTCCGCCGTCTACGTAACGCGCACCTCCGCCTGAACCCGGAGAAAGACAACTCACACGTCAATGCCGTTTCTGCGTGGACCGTCTAATCTATCTCGGACACATTATCGATCGCAAAGAGATCCGCACCGACCCCGAAAAAATTCGTGCCGTGGCCGGCTAGCCGGAACCGTGAAGCAGATTCGTCAGTTCGTAGGGATGGCTTCGTGGTACCGACGGTTCATTTCGAATTTCTCCACGATCGCCGCACCGCTCACACACTTAAACAAGAAGCACGCACGTTGGAAGTGGGGCACGGAAGAACGCGTTCGGCCGTTTAAAACGCGCACTTATTTCCGCGCCGGTTCTGGCCTGCCCCGATTTCACTCGCCGTTTTTCTCTCCAGACCGATGCACGACCGGACTCGGCGCCATATTGACGCAGAATTTCGAAGAAGGCGAGTGCGTGATCGCCTACGCGAGCCGCACCTTGAATTCAGCCGAACTAACTACAGTGCGACGGAGCTCGAGTGCCTGGCCATCGGGCATCCGGCGTATGAAGAGTTACCTCGAGGGTTACTCTTTTACCATGGGTAACCGACCATCAAGCCCTACGATGGCTGCAAAAAATAGAATCGCCGACCGGACGCCTCGGACGCTGGGTGTTCGAGCTCCAACAGTACGATTTCGATGTACGATACCGCCGCGGAGTTTTAAACCGAGTCGCAGACGCACTGTCGCGTCATCCGGCCACCTGCGCCGCCAGACGCCAGGAATGCTCCTGGTGTCCTGTATGTACGATACCGCCGCAGGCGGGAAGTGGTCCAGAATGATCCCGCCGCATACCCAGATTACCGCATCCAGGACAGCTATACCATCTACCATAGCCTGGATTTCAAGGAAAACCACCCTGACGAACAATGGAAACGTTGCATATCTAAGGAGGAAAAGGAAAAAGATATTGCGGCAGTACCACGATGTCCCCACCGCCGGGCACATGGGCATCGCGAAGACCATCGCCCGGATTGCCAAAAAATATTACTGGCCGGGGATGTTGCGCGAAATAGCCAGCTACGTACGAGCCTGCCAAAATTGCCAAGCACACAAGGTCGCCCAGCAACGACTGGCCGGAGCACTGTACTCCACGTATGTCGACCGACCCTGGGAACAGGTGCCATTGCCACGCTCGGGCCATTGCCACGCTCACATCAGGGACATACGTGGCTCTTCGTCCTCCAGGACCGATTTACAAATGGATAGAACTCGTGCCGTTGCGCCGAGCTACCGCCGCCGCCGTCACCAAGGCGCTGACCGAGCGCATTCTTTTACGACACGGCCGACCCGAATGTGCTATCTGACAACGGGACGCAACTAAGATCCACTCAGTTCGAGGAGTGCCTACGAGCTTGGAATATCCGGCACATCACCATACCGGCTTACTCGCCCCATTGCAACCCGATCGAGAGGACGAACCGCACTGTAAAAACGATGATCACGCAGTATATAGAGAAAGATCATCGAGCCTAGGACGAACATATACCGGCCTTGCAATTCGCGTTTAACTCGGCCCTCCACGACGCGACAGGGTATACGCCGGTCTTCCTAAATTACGGGCGCGAATTACAAGCACCGGAGGACACCGACCAGCAAGCTGCAGTACAAGACGCTCCTGACATCGTCCGGAACAAGCTAACCGAGGCGTACGAATTGGTGAAGATCCATCTGGCACAAGCTTTCCAGCGACAGAAACGCCATTATGATCTCTGGCGACGACCTTGGAAACCGAACGTCGGCCAATGGCCACTTACCGTGACCTCCGTGGAGCGGATCTTGGGGCGTGGCTCCTCGCTGCGCTGTTTAATGCATGCTATCGGCTCGAGGCAGCCCCGCGTCCTGGAGACTTCCAACACCGTATTGGTGTATAAGAAAGGGGACTGCGATTCTTTGGAAAACTGACGCCTTCTCGCGCTAGGAAACACCGCCCCCAAGCTTTTTGTCGCGCTCATTGCCGATCGTATAACCGAATGAGCAGTCACCAACAACAACTCTGTCCGGCTCGGAAGGGATTCCTGCGGGACGAAGGGTGTTTCGAATACAACTTCGTTTTGCAGGAAATCCTGACTAATGCCCGGCGGACTCGACAGGCGGTCGTCGCGTGGCTGGATCTATCCAATGCGTTTGGGTCGATCCCGCACGCGGCGATCCGCCGCGCTCTCGTTCGTTCCGGCGTGCCTCGTCAATGTGTGGAACTCCATGTATGACGGGTGCTCCACGCGGGTCCGAACCGCTGAGGGCTACACCACTCCTGTCGCTATTCGCTCGGGTGTGCGGCAGGGTTGTCCACTGACAAGAGAACATCGCGAACCCGAACTCTTCGATTTGGATCAAACTCTGGGAATATGTAGAGGTACTTAATACATGAATAACGATATAAAAAGTTCGTGCCCGTTTTCACTTTAAAGGTATAATTCTCGACCTCAAGGGTAAAAGGGCGCTTACACTTTTTTGCGTATACCTCTTAAAATACAAGAGATACAAAAAATTGTTTGAAATAAAAGTTTAACGGCAAGTTAATTGTTACAAAATGGCATAAACAGAAATAAAAAAAAAGTTTTGTTTATTGAAAAAAAAATTTTTTTTTTGTTGTTTGAAAATATTTTTTGTATTTTTGTAATAATGGAAAAAAGAGAGTATTTTTCTGAATTCAATCATACATATGTTTTTTATAATACACTGTTTCATAATGCATTTTCGACATGTAAATGCATTATGAAACAGTGTATCATCAAGGATCATCTAGAAGGAAGTTCAAAGTGATAATAAATATAGTGTATGTTGATAATTGATTTGGTAACTGCAGTATTGCTTACGAAGTTGTTTAATCTTTAATATTTTTATAAATTTCTTTAATATTTTATTAAGATTAATATTTTTATTAATTTTATTTTATATTTTCCTCTATATTTTCCTCTAAAATTTCTCTATAAATACTGTCTAGCCTTAATTTTAATATTAATCAGTGAAGAGCTATTGGAAGTATTGTCAATTTAATAATTCTACAAGCCGTTAGTTTCGTAAGTTTCGTTTCTTTTATATTACGTATATAAATTTTCTTATTTTCATATAATTTTTTTCATCCCATCATTTCATTCTTTTTGGAATAAGAAACTGTTATACTTTATCCGAATTTTTAAATAACTTTATTTATATGTCAGGTTCCGTTTTAGGAGATCTTCAGAGAATCTTTACGAGACTATAAATTTGGCTTGTTTATTTTCGATTAATTGATGTGGCTAGTAGATTTATTTTGGAGTTGAGATAAATTTGCGCTATTAAAATCTACATCTCGAAAAATTGTCGATAAAATGGTGGAAATTAATCCAGCAAATATAATCAATATGCTAATAGCAACTTTTCATATATCTAACATACTGCCAACTGCTATTAATAACAGAGAAGTTGAATTAAGCAACAGTATAAAACAGATAATTATTGATAGTATGGAAGATTTTTCTTTGACAACCGAATATGTGACAACATTGGAATTTGAAGATAACATGCGGCCACAAGAAACTCAATTTGTAGAAGAGGATAATATACAAAACGAAGAATTTGAATTATTTGACGATATGTGCGTACCAGGTGAAAGCGGCAATGTGGATTTACATTATAAGAGTAGAGCTGTCGAGTTCTGGAGAAGTGGTAAAAAACGAAAATCTCTGAATAAAGTGCAACATAACTTTAGAAAAGTTAAATCGATATCACAATTATATAGATGGGAGCGCACTGACTCGGCGCGCGGCTTTCTCGCGAGCGCACGCGGCGGCCCAGCTTTCTCGCAAGCGCGCGGGCACGCGGCAGCCCGGCTTTCTCGCAAGCGCACAGGCACGCGGCGGCTATGTATAAGCTGCGCGCCTAGTACCGGGCACCTCCGCCAGGCAGCGCACGCCAACTGTGCTTTTCCCGTAATTCGGAAACAGCAAGCGACGGATATAAGGAGGACCCCCGCAGAGTCAAGACCCCTCTCATACGATTACGCTTTGAACGCGCATCGAGAAGACAGAAGAGATTCCAGCAAAAGCAAGCGACCAGCGATTCAAGAAGAAGTAGCGACCGGGACAGCAACACGGCGGCGAAGGAGAACGCGCCTCCTCTCCAGGAGGAGATCATCACCGTCCGGAAGAGGACAGGACACGTCCAGCGCCAGGATGCTCTCTGGCCGAAGGAGCAACAGGGAGACGCCAGGACCACTCCCGCCGCGGCACTCCCGCTGCCCCAAGGCGCCTTGGTTACCAGGAGCCCACACTCGGGAGAGGCCTCCCTGGAATTTAGGCCCCGAAAGGTCATCCTCGGGGTGCGCATTCCGGCTTCCCTGAAGGAAGAAAGAAGGAAGGTTGTTTACGATCCGTCTCTGGTCAAGTTAAAGCGACCAAGAGGGCGAAAACAGGCAAACCGCATCACAGCCTTCCACCCCCGAGGCACGAAGAGGATCGGTGAAAGACCTAAGGCCGTCCTCAAGCCGAGGCCGACCACTCAGCTCTCGCCTCCGGTCTCGAGGCCGACCACTCAGCTTCCGCCTCCGGTCTCACCAGGGTCTGTACCAGCCCCTGCAATACCCTGGTACACGCCACCGAGGATTTCGCCGAAACCACCAGCCCTACGGGACCCACGGTTGTCAAGGAGACAGGAGGTTCTCCAGTCTCCAACGGCCACGCAGACTCCTAAAGACACGAAGGACGTGTCGACACAAACAGACGTCGTCCGAGAGGAGTCCGTCTGCCACCGGGTCCGGAACGCTGGGACACAGACCGCATCCCCGGAACGACACCGACACCGTAGACGTAATTCCCTGTACAAACACTATCGCCGATCATATTTACATTGATGTATGAAGAAAGAATAAATGTTACTTGTATCGTTATTACCGTGTGATTACTGAGTAAAGAATCTATCATTCCCTGCGGTTCCCTACAGTATGTATAAACATTTAGCATAATTACATATTTTTAATAGGTCAATGACACTCTTTTTTTTCTGAGCCGCTTCTGTGCTTTGATGACATACTGCGGTTCCCGAATTGGCATATTTCTTTCCGCTCTACTATCAATTATTTCAGGAACCAGGCAGTCCTCGTAAAATCGTTTAAGCAGTGATAACATTTTTGATTCCCAAAATCTGTCATCACGCTCGACAAACGTGTACTTCAAAGGATGTCCATACAGCGAAAATGCAATATTTTCTTTGCGTTATGTGGAGCTGCCCCTGTATTTGGAAATAGTACATGTGTCTTTGATTCATACGAGTGTCATCCGTTTTATCGAAAATTCGATGAACATCTGCAATCCTATTGAGCATTGCATCGGTAAGAGACACTTGCCGTGCTGCATAAGAACATTTAATCTCAACGACAGTATCGTTTCCGATAATGCCGTCAGGCGTTGAGCAAGATATGGAATTTCTTCATCAATAAATATTCCACAATCATTGATTTCTATTCCCAACTCTACCTGCAATTGCCTTCGTGCCACCATCTCTTTTTCTTTATCCTCAACAGCCGCATTCGTTAGTCGAGAAGGATTAAAGAATTGCTTTTACAATTTTGGCACGAAGTTGTTTCCCTCGTGCTGTAAACTTTTCTAAAATTTGAAGCAATGAGAAGATTTCACTGTATGTTGTGCCACTCTAGATTTTCATGCTGACTCTGTGTAGCACATTCCAATACAGCACGATTGCATTGTTGATCTTTTAATATTTGATAATGATTAGATCTCAGCTATTCGTACAGGGTGTTGCACTTGAATACACGGCAGTATGACCGATTGCCTATCCCGTCGGAGTCCGATCGGTCGAGAAATACGCGTGCCGATATTATCGATGATTTCGTGCGCAGATTAAACAGAACAAGCGGGCGTATTGTATATGGCGCAAAGCCTACGAGTCGTAAGTTGTTTATTTCATATTCTGTGAACTCTTAACGCGTCTATGCTAAATCCTTTTTTAATGTAGTAATGGTGAGCTGAAGGAATAGCGGGAACCTAAAAGTGTTAGAATCTTTTTCACAGTTTGAAGGAAATAATGTCACATACAAATAATATAAATAAATATAAATATAAATAATAATATAAATAATATTAATATTAATATAAATATAAGTATTAATATAAATATAAATATTAATATTATTATAAATATAAATATTAATATTATTATAAATAATAATAAAATAAGTAACATAATAAGTATTAGTATAATATTAGTATAATAAATAATATAGTATAATTAGTATAGTATAATAAATAATAGTATTAGTATTAGTATTAGTATAATAAATAATACTAAAATAAGTAACATAATAAGTATTACTATGTTTGTTATAACGCGTTGCGTAACACGACTGCACATGTCAAAAAGCGCGTTGAGGCGTTAAACTAAATCTTTGATTTTAGATCAAGGAAATGTTTGTAATGAGGACAATATGAAGAACTTATTCGATGGAAAAAATGACGGAAGACGTAGAGAGGAAGATAAGAAAAATGCGGAGTTTTTGAGACATTCCACGTTCATATGTCGGCTTAGATTCATTTTCGTTGAAAAATTAGATTACAAGATTCAATACTATTTATTAAATTGCTCATCATTGTAATTTGTAAACTGTATTTCAAGATTGATAAAAGTGCGAGGGAAAAGCAGATATAAATAAGGACAACACGTTTGGCGTTGTTATAAATACATTTATTTATAACAAATGTTCAAAATAACCACCGTTATTCTCCAGACAAATAGCCACTCGGCGCATAACATTTTCGCGTATTTTTGATAACATTGCAGGTTATCGTAGCGCTTGTTTGTCGGATACGATCGATAAGTTCTTCTCTAATACGCGGTAATGTTAAATATATTTGATGTTTGAAGTAACCCCACAAAAAATAACACAGGCCCACAAAAAAAAGTGAAGTTTAATGTCCATAAAAGAAACCATTGTATTCCTAAGTAATTTTTCCCGCTGAATCCGAATCTGAAATCGGTTTGACCGTATCACGTCAAGTTTAAGGTCATTTCAAGGTCAAATTGCGAAAAAATCACATGCGTAAAAGAACAATGTGTATGTCTATATTTTTGGGGTCGCTGAATTCGAATCCGTAGTCCGTTTGGTCCGACAAGGTTCAGATCAAGGTCAGTTCAAGGTCAAATGTGTTAATTTTGCTTAAAATGAATTTTTGACTGCAGATTCTGAAAGAACGGAAAATTTTACGTTCACATATGTATTTTAATTTTTTTTTTTGTATCATAACATATCAAGACAAACAGCCACAACACTTATGATCTTTTGCTTTTTCTCACTCTTTTGTCTTCAAATGATCTGTGTAGTGGATTTCGCTTTCTCTTCTTTCCATCCACAGTACTTTCTCTTTTCATCATAGGAAATAAGTTAAGTTACTACTCGGGAAGTGTTCCAAGTGTAAGTTTGGTAGTCGACCACCAGATGGCTACCACTAAAATCATAAAAACTGCAAGTAAATCGGCGTACCTCAGAGATAAATTTGGCAGATATGAAGACTTTACTTTGCCGTCATGGTAGGCACACAGAAATCGGTTACGATGCAGGGATTCAGAACCCGAGTATCGGCGATGAGTTTGGGCGAGCAAGCGGGCTCGCAATCGTCCTCACTGTGCTGTGAGTGAATTATTGAGATTTCTTAATGGAAATATATGTACAGCCTTGCGTTGGCTCTTTCAAGCATACACGCATTTTTGTATATGTCTGTGTACGTTTGCGTACATCTTTTTTTAAATATGTGCATGTGAGTGCGCATCCGTGTTCCCGTACAATACCTGCTATCTCAGAGAATGCTGGACATGGTGACAACTGCCTCAATTGAGGATGTGTAGAATGATCCATTTTTCAATTCTCTGAAGTAACGAAGCCAGCGAAGGCGCGCTGCCCTGCAGGGGGGCGTTAGGGTGTGAGAATGATGCCGTAGTGTGTCCGTCGACGAGTTGACTTTGTCCTCGTCAAAGTCAGAAAGCCCTCATACTTAGACCTAGGGAGGTATGAGGGTTATCACCCCTAGGACGGCGGACTCACCTGCGATCGGAACAGGAACCCTAACGTGCGGGTTTCTTAAAAAATCCATAGCTCATCAAAATCTAAAACCCAAACAGATTCCTTGTATAGAGGAGTCAACACTCAGTCCACATAATTGTAATGGTAAATCGAGTTCCTTCTGTTACATTTGCGGGGAATACAATATGAAAAAGACGAATCTTCGAAAATTCACTGATGATTTAAAATTAGTGTATGAAGAATGTTTTGGTTCCACAGTTATTGACGATAAGCAATATTGGCTACCACATTTAATATGCAATGGTTGTAGGCTTATGTTCGATCGATACAAGAAGAATAAAACTCCATTAAAATTTGTAAGGCCTATGGTTTGGAGTGAACCACGAAGTATAGAGGATTGTTATTTTTGTATGACAAAAACTCATGGTTTTAACTCATCAAATATTCATAAGATTGAGTATGCAAAGGTCTCTAGCGTGAAAAAGCCGTTTATGGTTCCAACAAATGAAAGAGAGGAAGATCAAGAAAGTGACATTTCTTCATTACTTAGCGAATTAGAATTAGAAGAAACGGACGAAAGCGATGATGAATATGTACCAACAAAGCAACAAACTAAGGAGAAAGGAGAATTCGATCAGAAAGAACTGAATGATCTAGTGAGAGAGTTTGGGTTATCAAAAGAAGGAGCTGAGCTACTCGCTTCGAAATTAAAAGAAAAAAATTTACTAGCGAAAGGAACAAAAACTTCTTACTACCGTAGTAGAGACGAATCCTTTAGGACATATTTTTCTTCAGACACTGATCTCGTATATTGTCATGATGTTAAAGGTTTGATGGACGAAATTAAGAAGGATGCATATAAAGCTGATGAATGGAGACTATTTATAGATTCTTCTGAGCGAAGTTTGAAGGCCGTATTATTACATAACACCAATATATATTCGCCAATACCCATAGCACATTCTGTAACCCTGAAAGAAGAGTACAAGAATATTGAAATGGTACTGAATAAGATAGAGTACGGTAAACACAATTGGCTAATTTGTGGAGATCTTAAAATCCTCTCTATGATTTTAGATCAACAATCAGGCTTCACAAAGTTTCCATGTTTTCTATGCTTATGGGATAGCAGAGACCGTGAGAGCCATTATGTGAAAACTGACTGGCCTGCCAGACAAATATTTGAACCTGGTAAGAAAAACATCATTAACAAACCATTAGTAGAGCCATCGAAGGTTTTGCTTCCTCCTCTCCATATTAAACTTGGTTTAATGAAACAATTTGTGAAAGCGTTGAATAAAGAAGATGAATGTTTCAAGTACTTGGAAATGAAATTTCCGCGAATATCGGTCACTAAATTGAAAGAAGGTATATTTAACGGACCACAAATCCGTACATTGTTGAAAGATGAAGCATTTGTTGGTACGATGAACAATGAAGAAAAAGCAGCATGGATTAGCTTCGTAAATGTAGTGGAAAACTTTTTAGGTAATCACAGGAGCGAGAACTACAAGAACTTAGTTGATGATTTACTTCATAATTACAGACAATTGGGTTGCCTGATGAATTACAAGCTACACTTTCTTCATTCGCACTTAGATTACTTTCCATTGAATCTTGGAGATTATAGTGAAGAACAAGGGGAACGGTTTCATCAAGATATCAAAGAAATGGAACGACGATACCAAGGTCGATGGGATATAAATATGATGGCAGATTTCTGTTGGATGTTGAAAAGAGAAAGTACTGTGGATGGAAAGAAGAGAAAGCGAAATCCACTACACAGATCATTTGAAGACAAAAGAGTGAGAAAAAGCAAAAGATCATAAGTGTTGTGTCTGTTTGTCTTGATATGTTATGATACAAAAAAAAAAAATTAAAATACATATGTGAACGTAAAATTTTCCGTTCTTTCAGAATCTGCAGTCAAAAATTCATTTTAAGCAAAATTAACACATTTGACCTTGAACTGACCTTGATCTGAACCTTGTCGGACCAAACGGACTACGGATTCGAATTCAGCGACCCCAAAAATATAGACATACACATTGTTCTTTTACACATGTGATTTTTTCGCAATTTGACCTTGAAATGACCTTAAACTTGACGTGATACGGTCAAACCGATTTCAGATTCGGATTCAGCGGGAAAAATTACTTAGGAATACAATGGTTTCTTTTATGGACATTAAACTTCACTTTTTTTTGTGGGCCTGTGTAATCCATCGGAGTCATATCCGGAGAACGCGGAGGCCATTCAAACAAAGGAAGAATTGATAGTCCGCTTTACAAGTTATCTTTATATTTGCATAAACTTATGTTTAATAATTTCCCGACAGCTCACAGCCACATAAACAATAGCTTCGAGCTAGTGGATAAATTATCACATATCAATATAAAGGATAGTTGCAGTCTAATTTCTTTGGATGTTGTGTCTTTATTTACTAATATACCCACAGACCTCGCCATGGAAAGTATCTCGAACAGATGGCAATTTTTGAGTGAAAAATGCGACATACCAAAATCTGATTTTCTCAATGGTGTTAAATTGATATTGAGTTCCTCTTTTTTCACGTTTAATGGCAAAGCTTATCGCTAAACGTTTGGGACCCCCATGGGATCTCCCTTATCCCCCATAATCTCAGATCTAGTTATGCAAGATTTGGAGAACAAGGCGTTAGCATCACTATCTTATGTTCCTTCTATTTATGTAAGATATGTAGATGACATATTAATGGCCGTTCCTACTGACTCAATCACGGAAACATTCAACATCTTTAATTCTTTCCACACTCGATTGCAATTCACTCTTGAAATTGAAAACAACAGATCTCTTAATTTCTTAGATATCAGTATTATTATTAATAACAACACCTTAATCTATAATTGGTACCATAAACCTACGTTTTCTGGTAGATACCTTAATTATTATTCACAACATCCCCTCTGTCAGAAAAAAGGCACTATCATCGGCCTGACTGACAGAGCTTTTAGATTATCTCATCCTCGTTTCCATGCAGCTAACTTCAAAATAATTATTAACATATTATTAAATAATAATTACCCTTTATCACTGATTTTTCGAACGATTACACATAGATTGGACTTTTTAATTAATGTTTCTGATAAAAAAAACTCCACAGAATTCGCCACAAGATTCTAGCTCCTATCTTACCATACCGTACTTGCCAGGGCTGTCTGAGAATTTTAACAAAATAACTCGAAACTCTGACCTAAAGCTAGCCTACCACAGTATGAATAAGCTTAATTCTATTATTAAAGTACATAAAGATATGGTTCCTAGACTTCATAAGACTAACGTTGTTTATAAGATTGATTGTGCAGACTGCGATGCTTCTTATGTCGGCCAAACTAGCAGAAAGCTTAGCACCAGAATATCCGAACATCGCCTACATATCGGACGCAATACTAGCTCAAGGTCTGTTATTACAGACCACAGATTGTCACATAATCATGATTTTAAATGGGACGATATAACAGTGCTGGATAATGAGCCCAACCTTTATAAGAGAATTTTGTCTGAAGCAATTTTTATTAAAAGACAGAATAACGGTCTAAATTTTCAAACTGACACCGAATGTTTACCTGACTCGTACAACAGTCTGATAAACAATCTACATAAGCTCTGACGACATTGTTACTCTTGTATATAAACGCTGTACTTCAGCTCTCACTGCCGCATATGTATTTTATATGTGTATTGTATCATCCGAGATATTTCCACACTTATTTCTAAAGAAAAATTGCTGTAATTGAGTAAGTTACTTTCTGTTTTTTAGTTTGAGATTGTGTAGAGCGGGTTCTTGATTTTACCATCTTTATATTTATTAGCACGAGATCACATACTATCATGGAAGCACACCCACTGGCCAATAAACTAGCAGGGGGTCCACATGGTTTCAGTGTGTCTCTGCGATCAATTTTAACAAAGTTTTTCCGGTTTGTTTTTATTAATGCGCGCTTTTGACCATAATTTTTTAACTTGTATTTTTGTTTAATTTTTGTTTAGTTTTTATTTATTGACGATTATTTTATTGCGCCGTCATTAGACAACCATATTCAATGCGTTTTATTTGGTCATATTTTTAACTCTTTTTCCGTTTTATTTTACTGGCTGCTCATGTATTATTATATTTGCGCTGAAGATGATCGAAAAATCGATCGAAACGTTCGCCTTTAACGTACCTATATTTTGATCTTTTCTGTATTATTGTAATGTCACCGTCGACATAAACTTATTTTGATGTACTTATTTTGATTATGACATAACTAAACTTTTATAATATACTTATTTTCTCGCTCTATAAGCCCTTGATAACTAATTGTAATTTCAAACAAAGGACTTCGAATGCCTATCCATCGATTGGGGAAAGTGCGATTCAAATGAGTTCGCGCCAAATATGATGTATGAGCCGCGTGACCATCCTGTTGAAATATTATACGTCGATGGATATCTAGCGGGACATCTTCTAGCAACCCGGGTAGATGATCTTCTAAAAATGCTGAATAACTTTCCGCATTAACAGTTTCTCGCAAAAATGTGGGCCGATGACATACTCATCAACGATGCCCATCCATACATTAACGGCGAACCGTCTCTGCGCGTGCACCAATTTGCGGCGGTGTGGATTTTCTACGGCGTAATGATGCTCGTTGTGACGATTCACTTTACCGTCGCTATGGAAGGTGCATTCGTCCGTCCATAAAATTTGTCTTAAGAAAGTATCATTTCGTCGATATTATTTATATCAATCTGCAAATAAATCATTATTACATTACATTACATTAGCTAAATTCTTTTCTTTCATTCTGACATAATTTCGATGCACTTTGCTCACCTGCTCAAATATCCAGTTACAGAAGGCTTCTCTACGAAGGAAATCTTTACGATGTAACAATTGAGTGTGACGTTTGTAAGCTTGCATTCTCAAATTTTTCCTTATAATACAATGTACCGTCGTGTGATTCATTTGCAGTTCTCTCGCAATAGCCCTTGTGCTTGTATGCGGATTATCAAGCACTGCCATCCTGACTGCATTAATTGTTTCGTCATTTCTACGACGCACGTTGATTCTTAGATTTGGTGCATGCAGTGATCCATATATGCGCATCCGTTGCTCTTTTGTCTGAAAATGCTATCATGGAAGACCTCAATTCGGAGCGGCGTCGCAAGGATCCCGACCGGAACCGGACCGGCCCTGCACTCGGGGCCGGGAGTATCACGGGAGCCACACTGTGGAGATCACCGGAGGATTTCCCGAGCCCCGAGGAAGTCAGGCGGGGCAAGGGGCGTTTGCTGCCAAGAGTATTTCTCTCTGCGGCCGAGAATTTCCGGGGCCTATACGGCGGAATTACGGCCGTGATAAGGATCCGCCCGCGAAGGGTGCGACACGGCCCTGCGCCAATTAAATTCGGCGGGGAAAATCGGGGGAAATGATCACCGATGTGTCACCCGCGGATCTCACGCTTCTTACTGTTCGGCGGGCGAGCAACCGGTAAGGACGTAGATCCCGAGACGAGCGACACGAGCCTTTTTCGATGATCTTAGAGGATTAGTTCTGGTGAGACTAACGATTATTTCTATAAGGCCAACAATTTCGCTGCCGCTCGGATGAATTGTATCGGGCCCTCGATTTTACGTGTCGGGTGATATCGATTATTCGTGTTTATCGCACGTGGCTCATACGCCATTAACGTTTCCGTTCTTCCGCGATTTCGGGAAAATACTCGAATAACAGACCCAGGGAGAAACGCGAGATCGGAAAGACGTCTATTAGATGTCGGAGCCATCTAGTCTAAAACAACGTCTAGAAATATCTTAATTAGATGTCATGTGATTTTGTGTCATTGTGACACATTGTGTAAGAAAACGTTTTTTTACAATTAAAACCTAATTCATACAATAGCGGTGCATTGTTTATAAAATTTTATGCAATATTGCATATGATTTTGAAAAGACGTCGAATCGACATCGATACGACATCGATATCGATGCGCGCAGCGGCTATTTCGCTCTGCTGCTGCTAAGCGAGCTGATTGGCCGTATGTCTTTTGTTATTATCAATCGCGTCGCGCGTGTGTCGTCCCGCTGGCTCGAGTGCCGACATCTTGGATCCAGCGTGTGTAATGTGACCGCGGTTGCCTGCAGTCTCTTGTCGTGTTTCCAGATTTTTGTCGCATCGAGAGTGCGTTCCATCTTCTCTCGTTGTGCGTCGGATCCGTGTATGTAGGCTCGTGAAAATTATTTACACAAATCAGCCAAAGGAGGTCACCTTCGAGGGTCAATATATGGATGAAGATGAGAGGCTGGTAGTGCAATTGCACTTGAATTGTAAAGTTAAATATATTTATTCAATATTAAATAAAAATTAACGCTTGTTAGAGTTAGTTTTTCGTGCTTCCTTTTTATCATGCTATACAATGTTACAGACGTTTTTTCAGGCATATTTCCTTCGGCCATCATCGGATGGTAGCCAGAACAAAAGATGCGCCGAAACGTCTGTAACATTGTATACAAGCATAATAAACAAAGCACGAAAAACCAGCTTTAAGCTGTAAGAAGCGTTGATTTTTCTAATGTATAATATATGAGCCAGTTTGAATATTTTATTGTTTTAATATATTTATTCATTTGTATAAGATTGTGCTTTTAGATAATTCTAATAAATTCTCATTTCAGCGTGTAATGTGACCGGTCGCCTGCGTTCTCTTACATCAGCCTTTGCGATTACAGTAGTGTGGCATCGTGATGCGTTCTTCTCTCGTGCGTCAAGATCCTCAGTCTCGCGTGAAAATTATTTGCACTAAAATAAGCCAAAAGTGAGAGTCAAAATGGATGAAGATGAAAGACCGGTAAGTGTAGTTGTGAAGTTATTATAATATATTTATTTATTCAGCATTTTTAAATTTCTTATTTATCTGGATATTTTTATTATTAATCTGAAATAACAAAGAAATATCATAATTATTACATCCCTGCATATTTAAATATTTATTATTAGAAATTTATTAATACGGTTAAAAAAATACATTTTATAAATTATTCTACTAAAATTTTAAAACTAAATGTATCTTCAAAAACAATATAGCTTTTATCTAAATTAGATTCAGGTTGAGTCAAATTACATGTATCTTTTTCAATTAAAATGTTTCAGCTATTCTCGATACCAATATTTATATTTTCTTTGATACCACTTTTTAAATTTTCTTCTATATCTATTTGAGTTTTTTTCGTTTACTAATGTTTCAGATTTGAACATTTTATAATTGTTTTCAATTTAATACAACTATTTTGTAATACATAAGATTTTTCTGTTTGTATGCATTTTAAATGAATACTATCACCACTTGGCATAAGAATTACTATATAATTTTCAGTGCAATAAGGTATTTGAATGGTGTTTTCTGTAGATGAAGAATTTTGAGACAAATTTTGAGAACAATTTTTTTCTTATCCTAATTATAAATATATTTATGAAAATAAAATTTTACGTATTAAAAATATTTTTTAATAATTTTTGTCTTTGTGAAATAAAAATTAGTATAAAAAGGTTAATTTTTTATATAAAAAGTAAAAACACTATAAATTAAATAAATATGGTTTTAAATTAAATTTATTTTAATTTTATATTTCTAAATTTTTAATAACTTTTATAATTATATACTTGATAATCTATTTCGATACTTCCAATAGTTGAACAAACCTTGACTTTTAATATGAACAAGAGAAGTCTCACCATTTGAAGCATCTGTAAATTTCAACTTTTCCTTACCCACTTGTTAATAAATTACTGTTATCTTCACCAATACATGAATTTGAATCAGTATTACATTCAACATTTTTATCTTCTATATTCTTATTTTTTACAATTTTATTATTAACTTTATTCAATAGCATCTGCTGCAAAAGGATATAAACCACATTTTTTAAATCCTTGCTTAACACTTTTTTTAAATTTATTTTGTCAACTGCATCTTTTAATACACTTGCAAAATTGGTCTTTTTAAATTTTTCAGGTGCATGTGTTTTTCTCCAGTTATCGATTATATATTTATATAATTTTTTTTAAAGCTGAAAACAGCAACATTTAATGGCTGCATTATAATATGATAAAATATCTTTCTTACTGTATTGATAAAAGGAGTCTGCAGTCGTCCACAGTCTCATCCAGTCAATTCAGCACTCCATCCTGCTGGTAAATTTTGGCAATATGAGTCTGCGTTGGTACCAAAATAATATTAAAGGAGGTGTTACCTTTCCTGCAGCATTAACGTTGAATAAGATAGTCAGGCTTTCTGTTTCATCCCCACACGGAAAAAAAAAATTAGCTCTCACAGCTAAAAACTAGGTAACTAAACTTCGCTTGTATTATATGGACACCTAAAGGTGTAGTTGCGATATCTATTTCGATTAGCTGAAACGCTTGTAACTATGGCAGCTAAAGATTTAGCTGCAGCACACATTGCAGAGAATAGCTTATAGCAGTATGCACAACAACAATTAGTAATGATGCGCACGTTGTTTAACTGTTACATCTATAAGTTTCAGTATCATAGCTAATATTTTAGCTATTTCAGTATCACAGCTAATATTTTAGCTAAATCTACATAAATAGCGTTGTATATTCGAGGTATATGCTACAGCTAAAATAGTATCAATGGAAGCAAAAATGGTATAAACACGATAGCTATTCTGCGTTCTGCAAAAAAAAACAGCTTTGCAACTGTTGTAAAATTTGTGGAATTCGATTGGCGCATGCTCTTAATTTTGGCTAAATCTAAGAGCATGTGCGACAATCAGATTCACGAATTTTACAACAGTTGCAAAGCAGTTTTTCCTGTTGAACGCAGCCAATAATTGTTAATTCTATTGACGGAGGCTAAAAAACATAAAAGAAAATATAAATCATACATATATAAAAAATATTTTATATTTATTTTTTTTATACACATATACATAAGTATAAATTCTTATATATTATATATTATATACGTAAGTATAAATTCTTATATATATTTTATTCACTTTATAATAATAAATATGAACGTGTGCTTTTGTTTATGTAATTAATAATATATTAAATTTATATTCAGTTTAACATCAAATAAATTCTTTTTCATATCAAAATATATATTAGTATATACATGTACACAAAAATATAAACAGACTCAAAAAGTATGATATTAGGTAAGAAATATATGATTATATAGGATGATGTAAATAACATATCGCTCACCAGTTGCCATAGTATAAACAATAAAGGAAAGAATCTAGTAAGTCTTCATATTTAATAAAAATCCATTTTGTACTTCGTTCTACTTCAAAACCACCAATATCACAATTAAGACCCATATTTAAAAGAGAGAAACAAATAAAAAAAAGATTATTTTGATAAAGAATAATGTACTGAATTTCCGCAAAAATAGGACAAGAACTTTTCGTCTTGTTCCATAAATTAATACCATTCTGCGTTGATATCGAGTGCCTTTATAATTAACCCAATTTTGCAATAAAAGAATATGGATCATGAAGTATATTAGTTGGCAAGATTGATGCAAAATGATTAAAGTGATCGGTTTAGTAATATTAAATAATATTTCCTAATCCTAATTCAACAGTTGGAATAATACTTTCCTGAGCCATAAGCTTATAACAAAAACGAAAGCTGATGACGAGTTGCGATAGAAAAAGCAATATTCTTTCTTGACATTACAGCTTTAGCAATTTTCTTTAAAGCTTTATGGAAACCTTCAAGCCTCATTGAGATAATAAAATTAATGGTCCAGATTGCATCATGAACACGTGCGTAGTGAACAAGATAATGATGTTTGGTTTTAAACATTTGTTCGTACATTTCATGTATTGGTTATGATGTTCCAAAACTAATACTTTAAATGCTGAAGCAAAATCCTCTGTCACTGAATCTACTTTGCAAAAGTTCAATAATTTCTTTTAACAATAGATATAATTTCCAAATGGGTCATTATATGATTTAATACGATGCCCAATAATAACACCGAAAAGTCTACAAAAGATCAACATTTCCGAAGCTGTCATTTTCAGTTTCTTTTTGTTGCAAATCATTATCAATATAAGGTGGTTTATTTTGTATATCAGGACCATAATGAAACATTTGCACACTGTGATTGAGATCTGACAAATTAAAGTCACCGATATCAATAAAATGATTTATATTGGAAATCAATAATACTTAATGAGCAATAACTCTCATTATAAAACATCATGCATAATGTCAACATAAGCGTTATCAGTTACATGAAATGAATTGACTTCATATAAAGACGCATTCTTCTTTAATTCCAGTAAGTGAACTGTTTTCTAAGGTTAAAATCAGTTACATAAAGATGTACGTGTTCTGAGAACAGTTTCATCTTCAAAGACAAGTAGTTTCACAAAAAGTGCCGATGTAATTTTGCAAAAATCTACATGCATAGTTTGCACGAAAACTTTTGAAGAAATCCGCACATTGTATGAATCCTAAATTGCCGCCAAATAAGTAAACCCTAAACATTAAAATAAATTTTATGAGTATTACCATTACAGTAATTGTTATCCCGTTTTGTTCTAAAAAATTTAGTTCCTCAATCAAAGGTGCAAATATTCGTTTAATTCC
>NW_020229499.1:0-20468 GCF_003227725.1 Camponotus floridanus
CCACCATGAGTGAATTACTCTCTTCTATGAACACTATAGTCAACCAAATGGAAAAAATCAACTCTCGAATTGCACGATTGGAAATTTCACAGGGAGAAAATAAAAATATTCATCAAGATACGGAACGATTAAATTCTCGACACGATTCTCAGTACTTCGACATGATGGATCAACCATCTCCGATAAGACTTAAAGATGCTATTGATACAATTCCAAAATTCGACGGTCACAAAATGTCCGTTTACCATTTCAGCAAAATCTGTATACGAGCCCTCGAATTAATACCTCAATATCACGAATATCATCTTGTACAATTAATTATTAACAAACTACAGGGACACGCCTACGCGGCCATAGAAGGAGACGAATATCATACTGTCCTGGAACTAACCAAAAGATTAAAATTGCTTTTTGGATCAAACAAATCAATTGATCAATATCGAGGAGAACTAGCTAACGTATACATGAAACAAAACGAAAATATTTTTGATTATATTTCCAGAGTACAAGAATTGCGAACAGCAATTATAGACGGAGAAACAGATTCATTTGGAAATATAGATGAACAAACGAAAGAATCTATCGAAGCAGCAACGTTGAATAGCTTCATCAACGGACTCCCTTCTGATCTGCTAGTACGAGTTAAATTAGAGCATCCACATAATTTCAAAGATAGCATAAGCATTGCTGTCCAGTTATCAAAAACTATAGAAGCAGAAAATATTCGCAAACGGACTTTCCTTCGCCCGAATTTCCAGCCTCGCGCTGATCCTCCGAATAACTCCTCTCGTTTAAATTATTATTTTAATAAAAATAAAATAGGTGGCAGTGATAATCGCTCTAACGGACTTAAACCTTCACCACCGCCACTACCTTCAAACTCTTCAAGGCCGTATGCACCGATGGAACAAACCCGTCAAGATTTCCAAACCAAAATCTGCCGATACTGTAAGACACATGGACATCTAATACAGGAATGTCGAAAATTAGCCTATCGAAAGGCTCTTGAAGGAAATCAACTTAATAATTCGGGAAACCAGCAAGGCGTTCCGCAAAGAAGCGACGTCCGACGGAACGACCTGCAAAAAGGACGTCCGACTTATCATATAAAAGGAGCGGCAAAAGCAAATCCACCTCAAGAAAAGGAGACACAACCCCCAGAGTCTGCCAAATAAATGATAAACGGAAATCTACGCACTTAGCCACGGTGACATTATCTTCCTCTGAATTGATTACGGATTGCAAATTTATGATAGATTCAGGATCTGGCTTGAATCTTATTAAACGAAAATGTTTAAAACCTCATGTTTCTCTCGACATGAGTAATCTTTTATATTTACAGGGAATATCTCCTGAAACTGTCGTCACCTTAGGTGCTATCTCTATACCGATACTTGGCAATCTCACGGAATTTCACGTCATATCGGATTCTATAGGATTTCCACAGGATGGAATATTGGGCCATAAATTTTTGGAAGAACGAGCTGTCATAATAAATTATCGAGACAAATACATACAACACGAGGATACAAGAATACCGTTTTCAAAATCTGGTGCAATACGACTCAAAGGGAGAACAGTAACTCCTTGTCATTTTTACATTGCTAATCCAGAGAAACGGACTGGATACGTGCCTCGTCAGACTCCAGTAAAAGGAGTATACTTCGGTGAAGCCGTCGTTAATAATTACAATGGAAAGGCTTACATGCCAATATTCAATACTTCCGAGGAAGAATTGATTTTCCACATTCCTCTTATTCAATTGCAAGATTATGATACTTGCGATTCAGTCGATAATTCTAACGGAACCCGAGGGCTTTCCGAAAGATTAATCGAACCTCTGTATTCTGAAATATGCGAACCTCGAGAGGATTTCGCCAAGGGAATAGATAATCCCATATACTTTAATCAAGCTTCACCAGAATCAAAAGATAGAACAGCCGACATTATAAAACTTCTACGTCTCGAGCATCTGAACCCAGAAGAGTCAGATAGTATTCAATTATTAGTGTATAAACACTCCGATAGATTTCATCTACCCGATGAACATCTTCAAGCTACTAATGCAGCCCAACATCATATTCCCACTATTAATGAAGTGCCTGTTCACACTAAGCAATACAGATTTCCTCCTGTGCATAAAGAAGAGATCAATCGACAAGTGAATGAATTATTATCATCTGATCTTATAGAAGCTTCCGCTTCTCCTTATAATTCTCCTTTATGGATTGTTCCTAAAAAACCAGACTCTCAAGGAAATAAAAGATGGCGAATGGTCATCGACTACAGGAACCTTAATGAGAAAACTATAGGAGATGCATATCCTCTTCCGAATATAACGGATATATTAGACCAACTCGGGTCAGCAAAATATTTTTCTATATTGGATTTAGCATCGGTTTTCACCAAATACCTATGGCATCTAAAGACGCTCACAAAACTGCTTTCTCCACACCTTATGGACACTATCAATTCAAGCGAATGCCATTTGGATTAAAAAACGCGCCTGCAACGTTCCAGAGACTAATGGACAACGTTCTTTCAGGACTTCAAGGGAACGAATTATTTGTTTATATGGACGACATCGTCATATACGCAAGATCTTTAAGAGAACACGAGATTAAATTTGAAAGATTAATGCAGAGATTAAGAACTGCAAATTTAAAATTACAGCCAGATAAATGCGAATTCTTAAGAAACGAAGTCATGTATCTAGGACACATTATCGGATCCGACGGAGTTCGACCCGATCCTGCTAAAGTAAAAGCTGTAATGAATTTTCCAATTCCAAAGAACCCAAAGAATATTAAACAATTTTTGGGATTAGCTGGATATTACCGGAGATTTATTCCTAATTTCTCTAAAATCGCAAAACCATTAACTGATCTTTTAAAGAAAGATAAAAAATTCGAATGGACAGAAAAACAAACTGAAGCTTTTGATATTCTGAGAAATTCATTATGCTCAGAACCTATTCTGCAATATCCAGATTTTTCTAAACCTTTTGTATTGACCACTGACGCATCCGGATATGCCGTCGGAGGCGTACTCAGTCAAGGAATAATAGGGAAAGATTTACCCGTCGCTTACACGTCACGTGTATTAAACTCTGCAGAACAAAAATATTCAACAATAGAAAAGGAATGTTTAGCTATTGTCTACTGTGTAACTCATTTTAGACCATATTTATATGGAAAAATCTTCACTATAGTAACAGATCACAAACCATTAGTATGGTTGCATTCTATTAAAGACCCTTCTTCTAGATTATGGAAATGGAGAACTAAATTATCTGAATATCAATACGAAATACGATATAAAAAGGGAACTTTAAATAATAACGCTGACGCTTTATCAAGGAATCCGCCTATTAATATTGCTATCCCTGTATTCGCAGTAGAAGAGGAAGGAAATCATTCTTCAGACGAATCAATATTCTCACATCGACCACAAATTCCTCGCAGGAAACGAATCACGGATACTGGTCAGATACCTACAAAATCTCTAGCTCAAATTGAACCGCCGGAAAGGGATCGTCCTTCCGAATACGAAAATATAAGTAACTACAGCAATCGAGAAGTTACCATTGAAGAAGTTCCAGACTCAGAAGATAGTCAAGACAGAGCAACCTCAACGCACTCTGATGTAGATTATGCTGACATATTTGATTCTAATATTGTGCCTTATGGACAAGCACACCACACTCCTCCTCCTTGGAGTACAGCTCGAATACGAGAGACTCGAGATAATCTATTAAAACAAAAAGATAATCATGTGATATTTATATATTTAAATGGAACACCTTATGATAATGGTGCTAAATTATACCAAGAGGCAAATTTACTCCCTAAATACGAAGGCTTAACTTACGAAAGAGCCAGAGTAAATACTGTAAGGTCTAATACATTAATCGCTTTACCAATAAAATATAATGATCGCATTCGAATAGAAGTGCAAACATTAAAAAATTGTTTATGTTCTCTCGTAGATGTTGTCAGAGAACTCGGACTTTCTTCCATAAGTATCAGTAAAACATATTACTTCGACGATTTACCATGGTCTTACATATTTAATCAAATCAAAAAACATTTACAAGAAATGTCTATCGACGTAACTATTTGTCTAAATTTAACTCAAACACCTGATATTGAGAAACGTCAATCATTAATTTTGGAAAATCACGCCTCAGCCCACGGTGGACACAAAGGCGTTACAAAGACTTATAATCGCATTAGACCACATTATTTTTGGAAAACCATGAAACAAGATATTCAAGAATTTATTCGCACTTGCCGCGATTGTCAATTAAAGAAGTTAACAAGAGTGAAAACAAAACAACCTATGGTTATTACCGATACTCCTGGAAATGCATTCGATAAAATTTCTTTAGATATTATGGGACCACTCCCTATAACTAATAATAATAATCAGTACATATTAACAATGCAAGATTTATTAACCAAATATTCAGTTGCAGTACCTTTAAAAGAAGCTACATCTTTAACTATCGCTGACGCTTTTACTAAAGAATTTATTTGTATTTATGGTGCACCTCGCGCTATTTTAACTGATCAAGGTACCAACTTTTTATCCGCTTTAATGCGACAATTAACAAAGAGATTTAATATTCAACATTTTAAAACTACAGCATATCATCCTCAATCGAACGGATCTTTAGAACGTTCACATCATGTATTAACAGAATATTTAAAGACTCAAATAGATACGGAAGATAATTGGGATGAATATTTAAAACTTGCTATGTTTTCATATAATACCAGCGTACATGAAGGAACAAAATATTCACCGTACGAATTAGTTTTCGGTCGCATAGCTCGACTACCTTCTTCTCATCCTATTATAGAAGAAAATATTGAACCAACGTATCATGATTACCTTACTACTTTGTTTAATAAATTAAAAGATGTGCAAACAAAAGCGCGACAAAATCTTATACAAGCAAAAGAAAGGAGCAAACAATATTATGATCGGAGATTAAACCCTCTACAAATTAAAACAGGAATGCACGTATTTCTTCTTAAAGAACCACGAAAGGGGAAATTCACTGAACAATACACTGGACCTTATGAAGTAATAGAATTATTACCTCTAAGCAATATTAAGCTTCGCATTGGAAATCGAACACGAATTGTTCACACAGATAAGATAAAGATATCTCATATCCAACCGGGATGAAGCACTAATCTTAAATTTTTTGTTACAGATGCACTGGCATAAAAAGCCAGCACAGCCGGCCTTGGCTACAGCAGCCCCGGATTCAGCAATATTAAACCTTGTGCAGCAATCCTTCTTATTTGCACACTGCACAAAAGTCACCGGAGCTATATGCCTCGATGACGACAACAACTTATGTCACAAGTGCTATTCAAGGATTCGTACCTCACTCATTCATGAACGATACCGATCAATGCGCACACATTTCTTCGTAAACAGTCATACCGTCAGAGACGAATTCTGTTTAAAGTGCAACGCAACAGTGATACGAATTCGACCAATTAGTGAGTGTATCCCTTGTGCTTTAACAGCACGCAGCTTCCTCAGAACTCTTCACGACACATCGACTCATGTAGACGAATGTGAATATCCGCTAGTATTAAATGTAGTTAATAGAGTTTTCCTCTAAATTCATCGTAACGAGGGTATGTCCTCTGATGAATCAGTTTATTGCGTTAAAATCACAGGATATCGAGACTTTGTTTTAAATTGTTATTTATGCGAAACGTGTTATCAAAGCATTCAACCTCCTATATTGCAAATGCAATTTTCTTTTATTTTCTCTCACTTTATTTCTCTAGAACCACATCGTTCTGAATTACTTTGTGTTAACTGTCTTCAATCTATTACTGTGTTAACACCGCTCTATCAATGCCCTACATGTCTCAGAGATATTATTGATTTTCTAACTTTTAACATGAATTAGATTACTCTAGCATGTCTCAGTCTACTTCTACCCCTTTATGCATTAAATTACATGGATATCTCCATTTGCTTACTCGCAACTATTACTGTTGTACTTGCTATACTATTATTTATCACCCTCTTCTTCAAAGACACTTTTTACCATTAGATCAGCATACTATAAGTATTGCCCCTCACACGCTCCCTACCATATGTAGTCGTTGTCGAAACCCCATGACTATTCAGAGACCCATAACAGACTGTAATATTTGTATTAGATACTTTAGTGGGCTTACTTCTTTGACTCCCCTAACAATTAAAAGGGATGGACCCTCTTCATAAAATAATGCATGAAGAACTCGATGGTTATATATGCAAAGGTGAATACTATTGCCCCGTATGCGTGACACACGCATCAACGAAAGACTATCCTGTTAAATATCACGTTATATCACACGATCCACCTCATCCTCCTCCACTTAAATGTTACTTATGTGCTACTCCTATAGCGCAAAGAACTCCCTTGATAGATTGTCAAAAATGCTTTTTGTTTTACCTTGAAGAAGAGAGAGAGCAAGAACTCTCACGTAACCGTCATAATGAATAATTAAATCTTGAAAACATTTCTTGTGAACATCCGATCCACCGAATTTTACAACACTGTCCAAACATATGTAGTTACGAATGTAAAAAGGTTATGTTTTACAAAAAACCAGGAAATTGGGATAAACCTTATACTCGAATGTGTTGTAACTGTTCTAAATTACGCCAAATTAGAAGCAATCATGAACTTGTGGTATGTCATTGGATGACATCTGGCAATATAGTATTTGCTAAATGTGAATTTTGCGGATCTGATTTAGATGAAACTCGTCCTCTCTTGGAATGCAAAGAATGTACATTTACATATTTCGAAAGAACATTATATGAACTAAAACATGGACGGGATATAAATCAATTAGGTGTATTTGCCTTCTGCAGTACACATAAAAAGGGAATATACGCATAAACGGCAAAAATGTGCCCTCCTTATAAACAGAGATCTACTATACATCCTATTTTACGAGACTCATTTTATAATAGTCTTCTCGTAAAATGTATAATCATTACAACTCATGACGTTCTTTATTCTTCATCACCTTATATTATTTGTTCTAATTGTTACAAACCTAAAGCTTATAACAGAGTCTTAACTCGATCTGTACACACCTTTCAATATGGCAATGTGCCTATTCAACGGTGTCAAACGTGCGGTAAACCATGCTGCACTAGTCGACCAATCGTAGAATGCCAAGAGTGCTTGCGTGCTTATTATCGATTTATATTTGTAGCAATGAAAAACGAAAGTACTTTTGAACGATTGATCGGCATATCCATAAATCCTATTACTTTAGAAGTAGAATATGGATTGAGAGAAACAAGAACTGAACCAATCGATCCAAATGAATTCTTAACGATATTAGATTCTTGATTCTCTACAACAAATAATTTTGCGATATTTTACAGATATTCATACATACATATATATATACATATATATATATTGAACAAACATAAAATAAAAAAAAAAACAATAATAAGTTATTATAAAAATATTACTGAAAAAATATGAAAACATATATCTTCTATATACTTACAAATATACATACAAGCATATATAAAATGAATACATGTTAATGGATATTTTGAAATAATCCACTCTCTTATATACAAAATATATATATGTGTATCCTCAAAGCATACATAACGAAAAAAGAAAGGAAAATGTAATCGTTAGTTGATATAAAATATTATGTTATCACCACAATCATTATTATAATCTCATGTAACAAAATAGAATATATATATAATTATATTATTTACACATAATTATTTCAGACCATGACGACCTTACTCTTATTAATCATAATAAGCGAAGCGTCTGGCCTAATTGGATTTGATTGTGGCGGACAACACCTCAATATCACAGCTGTCTCATTACTTGATGTTGGAGAATGCGACTTAGACATAAGCACCCCCAACACCACCGAAGTCTATATACAATTATTGCAATTATCTGACTACAGCTACACAGAAGTTATTCAATGTAAAGTTGAAATATCAAGAAGCATTTACCATTGCGGAATGCATTCGCACATTTCTATTGTTCATAACGGAAAGGCCGATTATGTACACGAAACCGATTATTCTCAATGCTTGAGAATGTTTCAAGATGGAACCATTACCTTAGGAGATCATCATCTCGTCACAGGATTAAAGGCTAATCAAACGACCTACCGTAGTATTACTATGGCTGGACGAATACAAGTAGACGGATATTGTAAGGGAACGCAATATTCCGACCCTTTTGGAACTTGGGACGACGTCGTCGTTCAAGCAGTTGCCAAAATATCACTGAGATCTTCATACGTACCTGTGCAATTGAATACTGGAAAAATCAGATTAAAATCTGGCACAGTCTGCGATCTCGCTGATACCTTTTGTTTAGATGCTGATAATGGATATTCTTATTGGAAATCCATACCCACAACTTCCTGCAATTTTCATCAGTATGACGTCCTCTACGAAGGACCAGCTACTAAAATCGCCGAAAATCATTCCACTACAGCAACGCCAACTATTTACAGCTTGGTAACTCAGGAAATTACTTTCGCTCTCATGAAGACGAAAGAATTACCATTATGTGGATATACTCTCTTGTGTACTGAACATCCAAAGCTTTTCATTTTAGAAGCAAATAAAGGCGATACCTTTGTCAGTCGAGGAACTATTCCAGTAAATAATCTCGACATCTTCACGTATATGAATTCAAAATTCGTATACATAGAGAAACATATTAAACAGCAAATGACTTCTCTATATCACAATGTGATACAGCAAAAATGCGTTCTCGAAAGACAAGTAATCACTAATGCCTTGTCCTTCGCTACTACACAACCAGAGGAATTTGCCTACCGTCTAATGAAAGGACCTGGTTACATGGCAGTTACCACTGGAGAAGCCGTACAAATAATCAAGTGTGTTCCAGTGGAAGTCACTGTAAGAAGAACCGACAGATGTTACACGGAACTTCCCGTTACAGTTCACAATAATTCTTATTTTCTTACACCTAAATCAAGAATAATTACCAAAATAGGTAATGAAAAGGAGTGCAGTAATGAATTACCGACCTTGTATAGAATTGAGGATACATGGATCCAACTTACACCTGCTATACAAGTGAGACAACTGCCTCCCCAGCAATTGAAGCCTATGGCAGCCTTAACATGGAGATACCTTACTCCAGGACCGCTAGCAGTAAGCGGAATCTATTCTGCTAGTGATTTAGAAAAACTGCGAAACCATATCATGTTTCCAGCAGAGAAACCTGCACTGCTCAATGCAGTAGCTCGTGGACTCACCGGACATTCCATGAACACTGAAGGAATATCCGTATATAATTTACTAGACGAAGACTCTCTGAATAAAATTGTCGAGAGTACAGCATCCCGCATATGGCAGGGATTCATCAATTTTGGTTCGGCAACCGCTGGACTCGTAGGAATCTTCATGATCATCCGTCTTGTCAAATTAATCATTGACATGATCATTCATGGATACGCCTTACACATGGTCTATGGATGCAGCCTACACTTATTCGGAGCACTATGGAGCTCCCTTGCAAATCTACTACTTCATCTTGCTCGTGAACCCGAGAAGAAGAAGAAGAAACTTGAAAATCACTGTGAACCAGTCACTGACGAGGAACCAACAGCACCTCCAGAAGTTATTACTCAACAACCCCCACCATCTAAACCGCCAAGGAAAACGAAACCTTGCCATCCGGATCCAGAAAACGTAAATATTAACTCTCAATATTCTACGTTAAGAGACCGCTTGAGTACTATAGAGGAAACCGATTAAAACTCCCTGACCAAAATCCTTCAAAAATATCGGATTTTGTCTTTTTTCGGGGGGAGGTGTTACGTCCCGCTACAAAAATTTATTTTAAATATATAATCAATATATAATCACATTACATTACTACTTATATACTCTCTCGAGTTAGTTTTTTTGCTATTATATAATCGAATAATAATATAAAATTATAGAAGATCAAAATGCTGTATTATTCATACAAAGAGAATATTTCTAAAAATACTTCATTCACTCTTTATATAAAGAAAACTCAGTTATATTTAATTATTCTATATAATGAACCCACATTACATGTGCAAAAGATTCTTTAAATTCATATTAAAACTCTATAGTAAATAGCACATTGATCTTCTTGCCTTATTTTTCATAAAATATAAATTGCAATAAGTCTGCATGGCTTAAGAGATGAAACGCGCCTATAAAACTTCAACACTATTTACTCTCAATGCGCCTATATAACGTTGATCATATATACATACAGTAAAATTCTATATTAAATACTTTAATACTAATCTTATATTATTTTCAGCTCTTATAAGGGGATCAAAAACGCTATAATACAAATAATTCACTCTAATTACTGCTATTACAATGTTCTTTCGCCTAGAAAAACATTATAATTCATATTAAATAGCCTTATTGATCTTCCTTCTATTAGCCTGCAAAACCGCAGCCGTTTATACTCTTAAAGCGCCTACAGAATCTATATCGTATATACAAACGCCTAAAAACTTATACCTTTAATACAGTATAAGCAGCGCCTACAGAATAGTAACCTCTTATACTTTTAAAGAGCCTGCAAGACTTCAACCCTTTCTACATGGGATGGTAAAGTCAATTCCTACTTTACCGACCAAGGATAAATGATAATATAGGAAATTCCTACCTTACCGACTGATGATAAAACAGATTTCTACTTTACCGACTTTTTGTTACCGACACTTTTCTACCTTACCTACCTATGGTAACATACCGACTTTTTGTTACCGACACCTTACTACCTTACCGACTTATGGTAACTTACCAACCCAACGACTTACCGACCTACCAGTTACCGACGTTCTACCAGGAGCATACCTCTTTTATGAATATGCTACCCTGATACTTTAAAATTTTAAAACTTTAATTTTAAAGATATTAACCAACAAACATATATATATTTATATATATTCTTTCACTAGGAGCATGCCTCTTTCATATACATGCTATCCTAATACTTTAATTTTATTTAAATTCAGAAGTTACCGACATACTAACTTACCGACTTACCGACGTATACCTCCTATGAGAATATACTATCCTGATACATTATAAATCTTTAAACCCAAATTTTGAGGACCACAGCCGAATATTTACACATGTTTTTACATAATTCCATATATTTTCGACTCCCTAATCTACAGGGAGGTCCAAATGTTAAATTCCATTATTCTTACAAATTTTGAAGTCTTGTTGGTAAAACATATTTCTTATACGTACACATACTATAGATACTTTTATTTAGCCGTCTACATATACTATATATGCGTTACTAAATACGCATATTCATATTGTTTATAACAAAGATTCGACCATGAGCTCATCAGTTAAATAATTTATAATAATTTAAAGATAAGCCGATGCGATAATTTGGCGACGCAAATCTATTTTAATCGAAGGACACCTGTCACATAAATTATACGAAAAAATATCGAATGTCACTGATAACCTTCAAGAAAAATATCAAGTATCAGAAGAATTGTTGCCAAAAGTGACTCATCGATGACTCACCGCATCCGGTTGCATCAGAATTTTTGCTACTTCCTGATTGGCTACTCTACTTCCCCCACCACCTCAAGACCCAAAAACGGGGACGCAATCATCGTTCAAACGCCTACGCAAAATTGCGCACGCATCACCCTTCTACCGATGAAAAGCTGCGCACGCATCCAATTTTAAGAGGGGAACCAATCATCAGAGACTCCGCCCTGCGAAAAGGAACCTGCTCCCACTCTGCGACAATTGCCCAAAAAGTAGGAATCCCGTTATAAAAACCCATGCAGAGCGACTCTCTTCGCATTTGACTCGATTTGACTCTTAGTTCTCTTAAATTCACACACGTGAGCATTTGACTCACGGTTCTCTTATATTATTAAATTCGCATTTGACTCTCAGTTCTTTCAAAGTATAACCTTCACGCAGTCACGAGTATTTATTTTTGAGCCAAAAAGGACTTAGTCCGAGAACTGTCAAATCTTTGTACTTGGAACAAAGTATATTAAAGTTTTATTTTATCATCACTTGAGTCTTCTGCCAGTCATTCATCACCGGCTCCTTCAACTCTCCTACAGCGACGTCACCGAGGTAGACTGTCCTCCCTGGAGATCTTCAACTTTACTCTTCAGTACTCATTGGTAAGTACCTATTTCTTTTATTTTACATACTTCTTTACTCTCGTGATTCGCAACGATATTCTACTACATTTACTATCTCTTTGTTACGATCTACTACGATCAATTATTGCATCTATGTCTACTCTTGAGATGCCTATACGCAATTATAATTAAACAATTGAAATAATATTGCAATTACATGTCTGATACATAAAGATTTATCGAAGATATTATTATTATTATTATTATAATTGAATCACTAATACAAATTATTGAAGACTCATTAAAGAGCTTCATTATAAAGACGAATTTACAATCGATTTCAATTTCCGAACAGACTTTCTTAAGTACATTCATGAAAATCACATATAATGGTAGTATGTCTGTCTCTTTTTATCACTAGATTCTCGGCGCGAGATTCAAACGAATATTATTAAAGGAATTATTTTAACTATTTGATTGAAGGCTAAGCAAGCCGATACGGTATCTATCCTTTCATTTTCCAGTACCTCTGTATTCCTTCAGCTTTATAATAAACGAAATAAAAAGCAATCTATTTTCCTACCTACCGAAAGTCCAGAAATTTCTACGAATCTACATATATTTTTCCATGTATAATATATAAGGAGTTGGGGAACCTGCCATTTTGTTTTACCATATTTCATGGCAGTCCGCCATTTTGTGAACAACTTTTAATAGTACATCGCATATTCTTATTGAAACAATTTGCCAATGAATTAATTCACTTTGACTTTACTACTTTATTTCATTTTAACAAATTAATTAATGTATTTTATTTAAATTTATATTTGTATGACTCATCGTCGTATGACTCATCATATAATTTATTGAAATATTCTGTTAACGAACACCTGCTGTATGACTCATCATTGTATGACTCATCATCGTATGATTCATCATTGTATGACTCATTTTTATTTTATTTTATATTCGTATGATTCATCATTGTATGACTCATCATAAAATTTATTATAATATAATTAAATTCATTTATTAAATTAAAATCTTTTATTAAATTGAACATTTGGCAATTTGAATTATTTTAATTTGAATTATTTTATTTTATTATATGAAACATTTTATTCAAATCAATTGATTTCTTGTATTTCATGAACTGTTGCCGCATCTGCGCGATACTTTACCGCTGCATCTGCGCAACTCTATTTTAATTATTTGCGATGGTATATAATTAACATGTCTCCTTATATGATCTTCTCTCTCTAATATACTGGACAGCTTCATCTTTTTCTGATCTGCTATATGTACCTACGACCAAGGAGAGAAACCAAAGAATAAATATGTACTAAAGGATATTAAATAAATATACAAATTTGTACTTTTCCTACAATAAAGTGAACTTTTATTTCTTAACACGCACGATCCACAAGCATAATCCTTCGGAAAGCAGATAAATCCAGCGATCCAATCAAAGCAGTTAGGTCCAGAGCTCCCGGCGATCCCGAGGTATAGCCGGCATTGCGCAGGTTGCCTCAAAAGATAAATTGGGAGACGCACTTCGCTCATCTGTATGGTAAGCCCAGCAGGTCTGATCCTAGAATCAGAGAGTGAGGGAATAGTTACCGAAAACTGGAGAAGTAAGACGTAACATTACCTATAGCCTATGCGTCACGCTTGCTTAATGACGCAGAAAAAAATTACTCCACAATAGAGAAAGAGTTTCTCGCTATTGTGTATTGCGTGAACCACTTTCGTCCCTATCTATATGGACGAAAGTTCGCGCTAGTGACGGATCATAAGCCACTCGTGTGGCTACACTCTGTAAAGGATCCTACCTCTCGACTCGTCCGCTGGCGTTTAAAATTGGCCGAGTACGAGTATGAGGTAACGTACAAAGCGGGAAAGACTAATGTAAACGCGGACGCACTTTCGCGAAACCCCATCCCTATATCCGCCAGAGGAAACTCTCAAATCCTAGTCCTCGAAAATGAACCTCTGTCACCCGAGTCAGATGAATCTCTATTTTCCACAGTGCCAAAACCGGGCACTAACGAAAGCGGCACGCCGATCAATGCGGAAAAAACACCCCCGACCTTGCCCTGCGACCAGCTAAACGAAGCTGAAGAATATGCAAACAGTGAAAGCGAACTCGGCACCAAAAGCGACACAGAATATGAAAGTAGCTCCGAGTCCGATGACGACGAACAAGTGCTCGAAAACCCGAACGAACCCGCCACTATACGAAATCCAACGGGACCTAACATAGTAACGATCCCCGACAATTTCACCACGCGACGCGATAACCTTGTTATTTTCACTACGCAACAAGGCATCCCGATCGACCAAGGGGCTCGCATGCTCGCAGAAACGAATTCATTACCTTTAATTAGAGACGCGACACTAGGCAGAGCCCGCGTCGACCGGAATGGGTCGCGACGAATCATATCTTTAATCGTCAAAGATAGAGTGTCAGGAATAACGGAAAGGGAGATTATTAAGGAAACAATCCACTCCTTGCTAGACGTCGTCACCGAACTCGATCTACAATCGATCTCTATTGCCAGAGGCAACATTGATAAGGTATCCTGGGAAACAGTATACATGCAAATTATTCGAATCCTGAGCGAAACCAGAATTAAAATTTTCGTTTGTAAAAATGATATTACCATACCAGCAGAAGGAAACAGACAGCAAATTCTCTCGGAGAACCATTGCTCTGCCGTAGGCGGACACAAGGGTGTTACGAAAACGTATAACCGCATTAAAAAGAGATATTATTGGCCAGGAATAAAAGCGAGCGTTGAATCATATATAAAGAATTGCCGCGCTTGTCAATTAAAAAAATTAGTAAGAACAAAAACTCGACAACCTATGATACTTACCGACACCCCTGACTCCGCCTTCGACAATCTCCATGGATATCATGGGTCCTTTACCAACGACACATTCAAACAATTCTTACATACTTACTATACAGGACTTGTTAACTAAATACTCTCTCGCGATACCGCTCCAACGCGCCGGAGCCATAGAAGTAGCCGATGCGCTCACTAATGAATTTATATGTATTTTCGGAGCTCCCAAGGCAATCCTGACCAACCAAGGACTGCACTTCCTAAATAGTCTTATGCGAAACGTCGCGCGTAAATTTAAGATTAAACACTATAAAACCACAGCGTATAGACCACAAGCCAACGGTTCAGTCGAAAGATCGCACCAAGTCTTGTGGGAATACCTGAAGCAATTTGTAGACAAAAATAGCGAATGGGATAAATGCTTAAAACCCGCATCCCTCTCATACAATACAAGTGTTCACGAAGGCACCTTGTATACTCCGCACGAGCTCGTGTTCGGTAAAATGGCACGAACTCCCACGAGCGACCCCGCTATCACAGACACAACGAACGAAAGTTATACCGAATATCTCTCAACACTCTTTAATAGGATTAAAGACGCACAAGACATCGCACGCGAAAACCTAACACGCGCCAAAGAGAGATCCAAAAGATATTATGACCGTAAAGTTAAGGCTTGTAACGTTAAGGTAGGCGATAGCGTATACCTCCTTAGAGAACCCTCCAAAGGGAAACTAGGGGACCAGTACGTAGGCCCCTATAGAATTTTAGAAGTTCGTAAGAACCATAATGTAAAACTAGCTATTAGCGCCACCAGAACCCGTGTAGTACATGTAGATAAACTCAAGCACTCGCCCCACAACGCCCCCACCACGGAAGATTCCCCCACTCCAGAACCATTATATCAACGGAAGCCGGACGGAGGACCGACTATAACTCCGCCAGACACCGAAGCGTGAAGGTCGCCGCATTCACCATGGATCACTGGTTCTATATCACCGCCTTGATCCTGTCGCTACCTGCTGCATCGTACTGCCTCATCGGGTACGATTGCGGAGGACAAGGACTGAATATCACCACCTTATCGCTCTTGGACATAGGCAAATGTGTCGTCGACGATATAGAACCTAAGAAAGAGACTACTTACGTACAACTATTACAACAATCAACTTACGATCGCTCATGTGATACAATGTAAGGTCGAAGTCGACCGCACCATATATTACTGTGGGATGCATTCCCACGTCTCAATAGTTCGAGGAGGACGCCGCCAATACACGATCGAACTCAACGAGCCCATCTGCAAAAAACTGCAGAATACTGGAACCATAGACATCGGGACAGGACGGAAAAGCATCCTCCAATCCTTCAAAAGAAACAGCACAGACATACGAAGCGTCACCCTCGCAGGTACCACCGGAATGGACGGAAGCTGCAAGGGAACTCAATACTCAGACGCCTACGGGACCTGGGAAGACGCAGTCGCCCAAGCTATCGTGAAAGTAACCCTACGAGATTTTGAAGCAGTAGTCGACCGCAACGCAAACGAGTTAATCCTGCCTTCTGGGATACATTGCAAAGCACTAGCAGGGGAGTGCCTGGACCAGGACGGTTCGGAAACCTACTGGACCTCCACGCCCAGGGACAGCTGCCACTTCGATCAATACGATGTGCTCTACGAAGGCCCGGCTGACAAGCTCACCGCGCAAACAAGCGTCGATACGCCGACGGTGTACACGGTAACGACGAAAGAAACTACCTTTGCCCTCACGAAGACCACGGAAACAACGTTATGCGGATACAAGCTGATGTCAACGGAGCACCCAAAATTATTTGTACTTGAAACCAAACGAGGAAGGACGTTTAAGATACGCACACGAATATCTGTCAACAACCCAGACATATTCGCGTACGTAAACTCAAAATTCATATACGTAGAAAAACATATCAAGACTCAACTAACACAGCTGTACCGAGACATAATGGAGCAGAAGTGCGCGCTCGAGAAAGAAATACTACAGAACGCACTTTCGCTAGCCAGCTTTGCCCCAGACGAAATGGCGCACCGGATTATGAAGGAACCCGGTTATACCGCGGTTGTAGCCGGAGAAGCGTTACATCTAATAAAATGCCTAGCGGTAGAGTGTCGAGTACGACCAACGGAAAATTGCTACAATGAAATTCCGGTAAGCTATAAGAACCAGACATTCTTCATGCTCCCAAGAACAAGAATACTCACCAAAAAGGGCACGCCAAGAGACTGCAACGAATTCCTGCCGGTGATGTACGACATACAAGGCAGCTGGTACAGACTGATGCCGCGACCGCAGGAAGCAGCAACCCCCTCCATCATCCAGCCGCTAACAAAGCCCACCTGGAAATACCTGAGCCCCTCCTCTCTCGCCACTAGCGGCATCTATACAAGTGAAGACTTGGACAGGCTCAGAGACCACATAATGTTTCCCATGGAAAAACCCTCAATGCTGAATACAATAGCAAGAGGCGCTATGGGACGAGAAATTCCCCGAGGAAGCATAACTATGCTAAACCTTCTGGATGAAGAATCACTGGACCGAATAGCGGAGAACGCAGGACAAAAATTATGGAAAGGATTCATTACGTTCGGGTCAGCCAGCGCCGGAGTAATAGGAATCTTCATAATAATCCGATTAATAAAATTAATAGTGGACACCATCATCCATGGCTACGCTCTACACTCGATATACGGGTGGAGCCTCCATCTACTAGGAGCAGTCTGGACATCGGTGACGCACCTGCTGTTGCACCTAGGGACGCCAAACCAGCGAGTGGACCGCAGAAACCAACGCCCCCCTAAGAGCCCTCCCACGACCCACGAAAACCTACCCCCTGAAACCCACTCAGTCTCGGACGAACTCTACCCCCTGGCCCACAAACCCCGAGGAAGTGAAGTGAAAAAGAACAATAGCGAACTGCGTAAATTGTTAGTCGACGGCGAGTAGAATAAAACCTAAATAATATGATTAGAAATAAGATAGAAGTAAAATTGCGGTAGAATTTTAGTTTTAGTACGTCTTTGTAACTCCGCCTAAAGGTAAAATTGCGAGCGAAGAGCGAAAACTAACCTAAGTAAATGCATGTTAAATTTAAGCGCAAAATGTTGGGCCATGGCCCAACATTTTATTTTTAAGGGGGGAGGTGTTATATCCCGCGCCTAAATTTTCCGCGAATTTCACTGCAAAAACGACTAAGTCCATTCTAGCGCGTTTGAATCACGCGCCTAGGCGCGCCATGACACCGAACCTCATCCTGCGGCCGAGCGCGGCGCCGCAGTAGTATAAGCTTCCGCCGAACGCCGAGAGATGGCGCTCATCTCGGGCCCCTCTCTCTCGGAGTTCCCCACTCTCGACCGCCGCAGCGGCCGAGCCGCCGAAATCAAGGGACCTCAGAGCGGGCCCAGTCTCAGTCAGTCGACATCGTGACATCGAACCGAAAAGATCTAGCTCCCAAGCGGAACTCTAATACTAATTCCAATTTCTAAATCTAACTCTAAATTCTAAGTCGAACTCTAACTTTAAGATTTTTGTACTAGCTCATATATACCAGTGTCTAGAATATATTCTTCTTTTATTTGATATATCAACGTCGTGATTATTTATCGAATCCTACCTTGCATTTAGTTGAGATTTCTCACCAGGCACGCATTCATTTGTAGTAAATTCTAAATAACATTGTGATCTTGGACCATCGATATCTGTCAGAGAGGACCACCGCTCACGGATATAGCTGAGATATTTTCAATCAGTGAGGACCACCGCACATTGAACAATAGCGAAGCTACGATTAATCCAAGAATCATCCAATTGTTTAAAATACAATAATCAATATCGCAATCTTGGACTTATTCTATCTGTCAGAGAGGACCACCGCTCACAGATATAGCTGAAATATTCTTGATCAGTGAGGACCACCGCACATCGAGTAATAGCTAAGCAATAATAAATCCAAGAATGTTTTTTTTATTTATTTAAATCATAATGCCTAAAACTCGCCGTGCCGGGAGAAAGAACCAACTACGCCGACTACGTCGCCATTACGAGTGCTCCGCGAATCGCTATACGCGCATCATTGATAATTATTTAGATCCGGAATACGAACAATTAATTGCAAACAATTCGAAAGTGAAGTGCAATACTGTGTGGCCTGAGAAGCTCACACCCATCGATACAGACGTCACCCCATTCCGGCCTGCCACCACCCTCCCTGGAGACCCACGAGGTGCATCACGTGTCTTAATCAATCACGGCAGCAAGCAGGAAGCCGAGCGATCCTGAGGAAACTTCTAGAATCTTCTCGAAGGTAAGAAAATCTTGTTCGAACGCGTTCGTCGAGCCCTTTGTCTCCTAAAATTTACGACCGCGCCCCGACCCTTCGGCGCCGAGACACATCCCAGCGCGCCTCATACACATCGGAATTAAATCGCCAACGCCGTGCCGCGGATAAAACGCGATCCCGTGGAATCAGAGCAACAAAATTGATATTAACGCTAATAAATAGTCATCAGAGACTCCCCTGTCGTCGAATTAATTCGATTCGCGGTTTAATTCGGCCCCGAAACGCGTTTTCTAAAGTTTGATTCACTGGGATTTAATCCGACGACCTAGTGACCTACTTTCGCTTTGGCATTTAACGCGTGACCTATATATTTTGACCTAGTGACCTACTTTCACTTTGGCATTTAACGCGTGACCTATATATTTTGACCTAGTGACCTAGTGACCTACTTTCACTTTGGCATTTAACGCGTGACCTATATATTTTGACCTAGTGACCCAGTGACCTACTTCCAGTTCTGGGATTTAATCCGACAGCCCAGTGACCTAGATAAATTTTTCTCGATGACCCAGTTTTCGGAAAATTCGCTTTCCCGATCCGATTTCTCGGCAAAAACAACTTTCTAAGCACTTTTCGCGTTAAATTCATACTTTCCCCTAAATGTGTCATCACGGATTTAAGAATTTTATCCACTCCCCCCCTTTCTCCCCCTCGAACAACCCCTACTTATTGTCAAAAAGGCGTGCGGATTTCCCATGATATAACCAGAAACGCACTTTGCCCTGTTTGTTACTACTCCCTGCCGTCGGGAGAACACCAACAATACTCATATATAATTAAACACCAACTCGTAATTGGCGAATGTATTGGAGTCGCCTGTAATTCCTGCGGTAGTCGATTAAGTGGATGCAGAGTCAGTGACGAGTGCGGGGAGTGCTCACAACAATACATTGATTACCTTTCGCGTTCCGCGAATTTTTCCCCTAACCAAGACGGTAGCATTATAATTCCCATTGCATCCCCCGAGGAAGAATCCACCGGCTCCGAATCAGAAGATTAGTCCGAGTTATTCAGATCGCGCGTAATCCCCGGGAAGAAACCGCGTAGGTTT
>NW_020229499.1:25998-89298 GCF_003227725.1 Camponotus floridanus
ATTTTCCAAAGTATTTGTATTTCGGCTGTTGAAGCGATTTCGAGTATACGTACACGTTCTCGAAACGTACACCGTGTGGACTTTCTATCAAACTAATCAACACGTTTGTCTTACCACAATTTGAAGGGCCGCAAACGATACCGCGTATAGTAGTCGGCAGCATGTTTCCATGCTTGCGTACTTTTTTCTCCGATATTAGTCTATCATCGAAATTTGATACTTTGATTACTCGCGCTTGTCGCACGAACCGCATGTTTTCTCTTTCGAATCAATTTTGCGAATGATCACGAGGGGGAGACCTATTTATAGAAGTGTCTCGACTCGAAACCGGTCAGTATCAAAAATGTTTCTCCTTCTGTCGGATGAGAGAGACATTCTTGGGCTTACCGCCAAACAACTGCAGTATATCCCAAAGATTTTATTACTTCAAAATTTTGGTGATTACGTGGAACGATTGTGGGACAAGCTTCCAGAATATATAAAGGCTGATTCGGAGGTTCGACAATATCGTTCGTGCATGCGACATTACAACCAGCCGTGGCAGCAAACACACATTGACGGTCCACCACCGTTGATAAAAGATTGCGACGTATGTCAGCGAGAATTGTAAAAGGTAGCGGCCTCTTAAATCGTGCGATAAACGCGCTTCCCATCGAATTACATATTCCCGGTTATCAGTTTTGCGGGCCGGGAACTCGGTTAGAGAAACGATTGGCTAGAGGTGATCGAGGCATCAATCCATTGGATGCGGCGTGTCGTGAACACGACATTGCTTACGCGCGAAGCAACGACCTCGACCAACGTCACATCGCTGATCGCATACTAGCTGCAAGAGCGCAAGAACGCATTACCGCGAGGGATTCGACTCTCGGTGAAAGAGCAGCCGCTACGACTGTTTGGGCGGCAATGAAGGCAAAGACAAAACTCGGCATGGGGATGAAAAAGCCATCGACGACAAAGAGGAGGAAGAAACGAATACTTCCTGTAGCGAAACGTGGTGGTATTTTACCACTTTTACCGTTGTTGGGAGTTGTCGGTTCATTAGCCGGCGGTGCGGCGGGAATCGCAAAGGCGGTAAACGATAGCAAGGCTGCGCAACGTCAGCTGGAAGAGATGCAGCGTCACAATCGCGCTATGGAAGGTCGCGGACTTTATCTCGCTCCGTACAAGCGACAGGGATTCTCAACAAAGTCTAAGAGAAAAAAAAACGTCGAAAAAACATTAAAAATGCCTACGGGTGCGACAACTAACGTGCAATTGCAACAATTTGCGAAACGTATGTGTATACCTTTCTTTAGAGGTGTTTTCATGCGCAATAATTTACCGATAAGCGGCGTACGACGAAACGAGAGCGGTATCGTCAATTTAGATGACGTTGATGGTCCCGGTACTCATTGGGTAGCGTACGCAAAGAGGGGCGATCGTGTCGTATATTTCGACAGTTTTGGAAATCTTCGACCGCCCAAGGAACTTGTACGATATTTCGGACGAGTGAAAATTGAATACAATTACACATCTTATCAAAGTTATAATCAGAGTATCTGTGGACAGTTGTGTTTAAAATTTCTTCAAACGATCAATTTAAAGCCTGACAATCCATCGTCATGACTCAGTATTCGTTCGACATGTCACTGACACTTACGTTGACTGGCAGAAGCAGCGTTCTCGCTGTAAGCTATTTCCCCGCTATAGATTTGACCGATGCCGATTACGAGCTCGGATTAACGGATTTTGAAACTTATCACACGATTCCGAACGTAAATTTTTCGAATAATAAATTTTATTTTGGCAACGACGACAAGGAAATTACGATTCCCGAAGGATCGTACGAATTGCACGCCATAAATGATTATCTCAAACGCGCAATTTTGCGAGATGAGCACCTTTCCAGAGATGGTGAAAACGATTATGATGAGGAATATCCAATAGTGCTCCACGCCAATCACAGTACGCTAAAGAGTGAAATCAAATGCGCCTACAGAATAAACTTTACCAAACCCGACAATGTAGGATCCTTGCTTGGATTCTCGTCGAATCGTATATTGCAACCTCGCAAGTGGTATGAATCAGACGAACCTGTTAATATTATAAACGTAAATATTATTCGTATAGAATGCAACGTGACTACTGGTGCGTACAGCAACGGCATGCGCGTACACACGATACATGAATTTTCACCGAGCGTACCGCCAGGATATAAGATATCGGAAACGCCGGCACAGATCATTTATCTGCCGATCGTTGTACAGAGCATTACGGATTTAACGATACGTATTGTGGATCAAAGAGGTCGATTGCTCGATTTTCGAGGAGAGGAAATTACCATAAGATTGCATATACGGCGGCGACAAACATAGTATGCTTGTACTGAACGAAACGGAGCACACGAGAGACAATACTTTTACGCGGGACAATACTATTGCAGTAAGGCGAGCAGTATCGGGTGACAATAATAAGATTGCCGTTAAAAAGAAGCTGAGCGCGTTGAATCGTGAATTTTTGAAATCATTGGGATTCATCGTACGAAAAGAATGATTGATGTTTTGAATATCAGAGGTGAGCCAGTCTTTGATGATCGCATCGTCAAGATTGAGACTCATACGTACAATCCGTACGCCAATACGACGCTTGGATATAGCGACGAGATACGAATACCTATACAACATCAGGATTTATACACGTTACCGTGCGAAAGCTTTCTTTACATCGAGGGAAGATTTAATGTGCGTAAAGCGAATGATGAAATGAAGGTTGTATTGGGAAACAATTGCGTCGCATTCATGTTTGATGAGCTTCGATACGAACTCGACGGAGTAGAGATTGATCGCAACAGAAATGTTGGAATAACATCGACGCTCAAAAATTATGTCTCTCTAACACATCAGAAAAGTATAAACTTGAAGAATGCATCGTGGGATTTGACGTACAACGGTGACAAAAATTATTTCAACTTTTGCGTGCCGCTCAACATGTTGCTGGGATTTTGCGAAGATTATAAACGTGTTGTGATTAACGCTCGTCACGAATTGATTTTGATACGTTCGCGCAACGATAATAATTGTCTATTCGGACATCCGTCGTCGGAAGCTGAGATTGAATTACTCAAGATACAGTGGCGTATGCCTCATGTAATATTGAACGAGATTAATAAATTATCAATGTTGCGAATGTTGGAAAGCGGACGATATTTGAACATGAGTTTCCGATCTTGGGATTTATATGAATTTCCTCTGTTACATAGCACGACCAAACATTCGTGGACCGTGAAAGCCGCCTCCCAGCTAGAGAAACCGCGATACGTGATCTTTGCACTACAAACTGGTAAAAAGAATTCGGTGTCACAAGATGTTACATTGTTCGATAACTGCAAATTGACCAACGTTAAACTCTATTTAAACTCGGAATTTTATCCCTACGATGATTTAAATTTAGATTTTGAAAAAAATAGATTCGCCGTCCTATTCGACATGTACTCTCGTTTTCGCAAATCGTATTACGGATGCGATAATAGCACCGCGCTATTAACCATTCCAAAATTTCTACATTGCGGTCCTCTAGCGGTCATTGATTGCTCGCGACAAAACGAGTCTATCAAAACTGCTACCGTGGATGTGAGAATAGAGTTTGAGTGCAGGGAAAATATACCTGCGAATACTACCGCCTATTGTCTCATCTTGCACGATCGGGTTGTCGAATATAATCCATTGACTAATGTAGTCTGCAAAATTACATAGGTCAGCAAATATCCCCTCCATTGCATATGAAGAAAAATATAAAAGATTGAGATGTTTGATGATTGACATCAGTCTGCGATCGGATCTTATCATCATGGCTGCGCCAACGTTTGTGGATCTGCAAGGATTTATCGTTGGGAAAAATTTTGTCGTGAAGGAAGCTGCAGTTTTGAGAAAAGGATCCGTACTTTCTCATTACATTTTTACATGCCCGGTACCATGGTACATGCTCACAAAATCTGAGAGATGCCAGGTTTTATGGCTCATTAAAAACCACCATGGATTATCGTGGAATGATGGACACGTTTCATATTGGAATTCGAAACGTTTAATCACGACGGCGGTGATGGGTGCAACGGAGGAGGATGATGCGTCACCTCTCGTGTACGTTAAAGGCCATGAAAAACGGCAATGGTTGGCCGATATACTGGACGATGATGCGAGAAACGATGTGATTATCGAAACTTTGGATGCAGACTATGAGGATGTAGCTTCTTTAAATAAGTTAGATGTTAAGAATACTATGCGTTGTGAAAATCATGTAAAAAATTGCGCTTTACAAAATGTATTTAAAATTTATAATTGGTGGTTGAAACATCATGATTCTTCGAATCCATACTTATAATAAATTGATGATGTGATATATTTTTATCGTCTTTCTTATTCTCTCCTTTTTTCCTCATCCCTATCTATGCGTGTGCGCAGTATCATGTTTCCATACGTGACACAGCTGCCACATATATTGTATTTCGATACTACATTGTGATACATTGTAATACATTGAAATATTTGTTTGATAAGTGAATATAGTTTTGCGCTCAATTACCGTTCGTTTCCGTTTAATGGCCGCTCAATTACCGTTCATTTCCGTTCGATGAGCATTCAATTACCGTTCATTTCCGTTCGAAAAGCGTTCAATTACCATTCGTTTCCGTTCGAAGAGCGTTCATTTCCGTTCGAAAAGCGTTCAATTACCGTTCGAAGAGCGTTCATTTCCGTTCGAAAAGCGTTCAATTACCGTTCGAAGAGCGTTCAATTCCGTTCGAAAAGCGTTCAATTACCGTTCGAAGAGCGTTCATTTCCGTTCGAAAAGCGTTCAATTACCGTTCGAAGAGCGTTCAATTACCGTTCGACGGTCGTTCATTTCCGTTCGAAAAGCGTTCATTTCCGTTCGAAGAGCGTTCGACGAGCGTTCATTTCCGTTCGATGATCGTTCGATGACCGTTCAATTACCGTTCGATGACCGTTCGACGAGCGTTCGAAGAGCGTTCGACGGTCGTTCATTTCCGTTCGAAAAGCGTTCAATTACCGTTCGAAGAGCGTTCGATGAGTGTTCATTTCCGTTCGATGATCGTTCGATGACCGTTCAATTACCGTTCGATGACCGTTCGACGAGCGTTCAATTACCATTCGTTTCCGTTCGAAGAGCGTTCATTTCCGTTCGAAAAGCGTTCAATTACCGTTCGAAGAGCGTTCATTTCCGTTCGAAAAGCGTTCAATTACCGTTCGAAGAGCGTTCAATTACCATTCGACGGTCGTTCATTTCCGTTCGAAAAGCGTTCATTTCCGTTCGAAGAGCGTTCGATGAGCGTTCATTTCCGTTCGATGATCGTTCGATGACCGTTCAATTACCGTTCATTTCCGTTCAAAGTCCGTTCAATGACTGTTTGACGAGCGTTCGATGACCGTTTGACGAGCGTTCGATGAGCGTTCAATTCCGTTCGAAAAGCGTTCGAAGAGCGTTCGAAGAGCGTTCAATTACCGTTCGACGGTCGTTTATTTCCGTTCGAAGAGCGTTCATTTCCGTTCGAAAAGCGTTCATTTCCGTTCAATTACCATTTGATCGGGGTTGACACATTATATCGTGTTAATTTGCATGGGAACATGCATACTTTTGTCTTACGACGCGTTTTTGGTAAAGCGATAATGATACGTCCACCGTTTTATCTGTTCGTAAAGTCGTGATATTATATTATATTATATTATACCGCGCTGAGTTGCGTGGGATCGGGTGTACTTTTGTCTTACGACGCATTTTTGACATGGTGATAATGCAGCATCTCTACTATAAAACCTCGTGCCGAGACCTCGTTACCGCTTCATAAAGTTTCAGAGACTGTACGAGTAAAGTGTGAAAGTTAAAAAAAGTTAAAATGGAATATATCATGGAAAACTGTACCGGATGGAAGCAGGCCTTCTCTAACTTGCTCTGCGTTTTATTGGTGAAACTGGCCTTCCATTGGGAGGTAAGTATTGATTTTGCGAATAATTTATATAAAATTGTACATCTATTGTACATAATACTTATATTTTTTATTTTCTAATCCCTATCTGAAGTCCGGATACCCGGCTTTATGAATATAGAGCACCGGCAATGGGTGCGGGCGGAGCGGCGGTGGAGGAGAAACGACCTCTCCTTCATGTGGGGCGACGCCCCGGAGAGTCCTCCAGATGAGGAGGACGTTTTCAACCTTCGGCGGCTCTTCGGGGAAGAGCCCTACATGGAGGAGGAGATTTGGGTGCCCAGGGAGATTCGGGCACCCAATGGTGTACAGAATGGGGAGCACAGATGTAAGTATTTTTATAAATATTGTAACTATAGTTTTATATTAACGCGCATCTTTTTTTCTGTTACAGGAGCGGCCCCCTCACCTGGCTCCCCTGGCCCCTCCACCCCCCACCCCCCCCGCACCCCCAAATTATTATTATTATAATTATATCATTATTTTATTATATTATTATTATTATATTATATTTTATATTAATCATAATTTTAAGTACATACACACACACACACACACACACACACACAATTGTATTAACACACACATTTTAATAAATTTTATATATTTTAATTGAGAAAAAAAAAATCTAATTATTTACGTGCCTCTCCTCGCGTCCCCATCCTTGCGTCTCTCTTGCGTTAGTTATAAGCATCGCGATATCGTTCTCTCTTGCACGCGTCATCTTCGCGCTATCGTTCTCTCTCGCGCACTAGTTGTAAGTCTCGCGATATCTCTTTCTCGCACGCGTCATCTTCGCGCTATCGTTCTCTCTCGCACGCGCTAATTTCAAGTCTCGCGATATTATCGTTCTCTCTCTTGTACATGTCGTCTTGGCGCTATCGTTCTCTCTCTTTCATATACTCGTTGTTCACTTACCTTTGCGTCGTCCTTCTCCCACCTATACGTCGTCCTTGTCCCACGTTAACGCCATCCTTGTCGCACTCGTAGCACTGTCCTCTTCACACTTTGCATTGTCCTTTTCTCATACGTAGCGCTGTCCTTCTCACACCACCGTCCATCTCTCACACCGCTGATTCCCCTTCACCGCGCGGACCCCCTCGTCTATCGCTCGCGCCGCTGATCCCCCTTCACTGCGCGGACCCCCCTCGTCCATCGCTCGCGCCGCGGATCCCCCTTCACTGCGCGGACCCCCTCGCCCATCGCTCGCGCCGCGGATCCCCCTTCACCTCGCGGACCCCCTCGTCCATCGCTCGCGCTGCGGATCCCCCTTCACCTCGCGGACCCCCTCGTCCATCGCTCGCGCCGTGGATCCCCCTTCACCTCGCGGACCCCCTCGTCCATCGCTCGCGCCGCGGATCCCCCTTCCCCGCGGGTGACGTCACCCAACGCGCGCCACGGTTCCTCCTTCCCCGCGCGTGACGTCACTCCCCCCCGCACCGCGGTTCCCCTCGCGCCTCACCCCCCCTGAGAGGACCTGAGTTAGAACTCTCATAGTATTACTACTGTTAAATATTAAAATATTATAAAATAATAAATTTTGTAGAATACTATTACATATTAAAATATTAACTTTAAAAAATTAATATTAAAGTTAGAAGACAACTTAACCTTTTATGACTGAAATTCTTTTCTGTGTCTAAGAAAGAATTATATAATAACAAACAAATATTAATCTTTGGATATAAGACTAATAATTAGTTTACGATTTTTAAATTACTCTAAATTACTATAAAAGAACAATTTATAACTTGGAATAAGATTTTATGTTTCACGAAAATAATGTTTCCCATATATTTATCATTTTATATCATAAATCGTTCAACATAATGCAATAATGTAGATTGACTTACGTGTCCACAATGCACCTTTAGTAGAATTGTTGATATAATTTCTGCTCAAATATTTGTGGTAGTAACATCTACACATATAAGTATCAAAATATGTTTGAATAATAAAATATTTGAATATTTGAGTATCAAAATGAAGGAACTCCGCAAAATGTAGTCTGACAACTTTGAAGAATGCTGCAACATAAAACATTTAAATTACATTATCGATACTTGCAAACAATTATGGTTCATGATTTTAAATGTTATTACATAAATAAATACTATGTAATATCTCTTGATCCAAACTATTATATACATATATAACTTATACGTGTCCACAATGTACCTTTAGTAGAATTGTCGATATAATTTCTGCTCAAATATTTGTGGTAGTAACGTCTACATATCCAAGTATCTAAATATGTTTGAATAAACTATTTGAGTATCAAAATGCAAAAACTTTGCAATAAAGTAGTCTGAGAGCTTTGAAGTACGCTGCAACATAAAATATTTAAATTATATTATCCATATTTGCAAACAATTGTGGTTTATGATTTTAAATGATATTATATAAACAAACACTATCACTGTATTTCCTAACTATTTTTATCAATTATTAAAGAGTGCTTGATTATTAATCAAATAATAAGTAAATCTTTCTATCGCATATTTTTAAATGTTAGAGCTTGAAACTTAGGATTGTTTAAAGCAAAGATTAAATCTTAAATGAGCTATTATAGATCGGAACTTATACGTAAATCAATTACACAAATATTATACTGCACATCATACTGCAGTAACTGATATTCACGTATGAAGTTAAATTGTATAGTACTTTTCTTAATACATTTTAGAGGTTCGATTTATAAAGATTAGTAAAAAATATACAAAAACTAAGCCATTTGTTTCAAAATGTAATAGAATATAGAATTAGGCATAAAGAATTTATGATGCAACGTGATCGTTATTAGAACACGTACATAACCTAATTACTTTTAACAATGATTTGACAAGATATTAAATGAATATTGATAAAAAAATATAAGTACAAATCTTTGATTAACATTTGTATATATGTTGTACATATGAGCTGATTATTTAAAGAAGATAAGAAGATTACCTTTGATATAAATATTAACCGTCGTTCCTACTGTGTATGTCCCCATGAATCAAACCGGAAAAGAACTATCTCCGCATTCTCCGTAATACCATTGTCTATTTCCGTAAGGGCTCCTGCACACAGGACGCGGCAACACTTGCCGCGCGGCAGAAGCCGACGCGATAGCCAATCAGCAGATTACGTAACATCTACCGCGCGTCAAAGTTGAACTCAATCCAACTTTTGTATTGGCTTATCGCGTCGGCTTCCGCCGCGCGGCAAGTGTTGCCGCGTTCTGTGTGCAGGAGCCCTAAGAAGTTTGCTAATTGATATCAAACAAATTGATATCTATTTGTATTCTGTGTTTGCTGGGAATACTTCATACATTCCAAAAATTTCCGATAAAAAATGTAAAAAATGTCCGATAAAAAATGTAATATTGCTGATAATTTTAGTATATCCTGAGAATATTCGATAAATATACCAAATATTACTGATGAGTTTCGTATATTCTAAGAATATCAGAAAAGTAATATACTATTAAATACGTTATAGAGATATTATCTGTATATCTCATATATCTGTAGTATATTCAGTAGCAATTCAGTATATACGAATAATATCATGTACTGTGTGGGTAGGGCATTGAATATGCATGGATGATGTGCTATTATCAAAAATAATACAATTCTCGATGTATGTTTTAAGATCACTGTTGTTGAATGCTAAAGAAGTGGCATTTAGAAGTGCCAGTGAATAATCTACGACCACTTGTTTCGGAACCGAGCCCCCAGAACGCAACCATTCTCGCATCCAATATGTCAATGTATTGGTATCATGTTTTTCAGAAATTAACTGAAATAAAGGCAAGATCTTTTTACGATAACTACAAACAGCCTGATAGAGAAAAATGACTTGTTTGGAGCTATCCGGTTTTGGAATTTGTTTTACCAATCCACCCGTTGCATCAAAACTAATGCTACCGATATCGTCTTCTTTCTAAAATTTTTTATATAAAAAAAGCTGCGTAGGACTCCAATACATCACGTAAAATTTATCAAGGCCGATCTCATAAATACATCCGCTGAACTCTTGACTGTACTTCATGTCCCATACTGAGGCAAGAGCCGCTTTAACTTTAAATAACCCTAATTCTTTATCTCGAGCTTCCTATTTTGCTTTACGTGCAACATATTCCGAAGGCAAGTTAGCCGGTACAACGTCTCCGAAATTCATTAATTTATTAGCTTCATTACGACGCCAAGCGTAAGTAGATGTGCCTTGTAATTCCTTTCCAATACGAATCCGTCTGTCACCACGTACTTGCCGCTTTTTTTCATGCGCTATTCCGCGAGAATCGAAAGTAGAAATGTTTATGATCGGGCTCTCCTCAGTCGGTTCATTTTGACAAAATGATGTAAATTTTCGATTTACATTCCGAGCAACTGCCTTTAATTGATAAGAATATCTCGCCAGGATTCCGATTAATTTTTGCATTTTTAAAAGAGTAAGGACAGGGCAATTTTAAATAATTCCATAATATATCGTATACTGCATCAGTCCAACCAATAACGAGTACTTCATATTCGCGATTTTTGTATTTTAAAATATGCGATTTGAGAGTCTCCCATTCACTTTTAGATATCGCTATTGTTTCACGCAGAAATGGTAATGTACAATCTGTTTCACCCATCGACCAATTTGAATCATTGCGCGAATCATCCGCGGATGTGTCGAGATTATTTTCATCTTCGATAGATTCTAACGTTTTGATTGCATGTATTCGACCGAAAACATTATTCCTATTTTTTGACAAATAGAGATAGATGTAGTCCTTTGACATTTTGCCTTGCATCGCATCGACCGCCTTTTGCCAAACATCATCGCTCCATGGCAAAAGTTTGTTTTTATTATCGAGAAACCAAAACCCTTTCAAAGTCTCATAAATTTCACTCGGCGAATTCGTCGGCATTCGAGGCATTTTTATATTATGTTCAAAGGGACCTGACAGGATAAATGCTAAAGATATATAAGGATAAGTTATAGCTATAGAATAAGTTACTCGAAACCGCTACAAAATAATAAGAAATATCAGCGCAACAGCTATTTCCTTCATATGAGCTATTAGTCGCTTCGTGCGGGCAGCCAAAGTGTAGTGGAGGCAGAGCTGCCAGATCAGCGACGCAAGCAATATGTAGTACGTAGTGGAGGGGTAACGGACGAGTGGAGTTACGGATGCGAGCGCAAGCGTACACGTGAGCTCGGCTAGCTTCGGCTAGCTTCGGATAGTAGAAGAGGACAGAATACAGTTTTCTGTCTTCTTCTTATCAAGCTAGTAACAAAGAACAGATAATCGCTGCTTGTTTCTGGATATCACATGCGTGCGATGGCATTAAATGCTTTACTCTTACAGTTATTTATATTATATATTTTATATAATTGATAAATATATTATGCATGTACTAATTGTAAGAAAATATCGATATATTTTTTCAATTAAAAAATTAAATCGTATAATTCTTATGAAAAAATGTGTGTGTATATATATACATATGTATATATATATATATATATATATATATATATATATACATTAAGAACGTTTATATATATATATATATATAAACGTTCTTCTCTTTGAGTTCCTTATATTAGATAATTTTTATTACTGGTAAATATATATTTACCAGTTATAAAAATTATCTAATATAAGGAACTCAAAGAGAAAAACGTTTAATGCTGTCTAATTTTTGAATGGCACAACTACAAACGAAACGAAAAGCACTACAAACAACTAGAAATGATTCTAAAGAAGACTGCGCAAGCAGATTTGTGATATCTCAATAAACAAAAAAGTTTACTCTTGACCATTTGTTTAAATGTTTATAATTTTTTAACCGTTTAACTACAAACGAAACGAAAAACACTACAAACAACTACAAACGAGTCTAAAGAAGACTGCGCAAGCGGATTCGCGATATCTCAATAAATAAAAAAGTTTACTCTTGGCCATTTGTTTAAATGTTTATAATTTTTTAACCGTTTAACTACAAACGAAACGAAAAACACTACGAACAACTACAAACGATTCTAAAGAAGACTGCGCAAGCGGATTTGCGATATCTCAATAAACAAAAAAGTTTACTCTTGGCCATTTGTTTAAATGTTTATAATTTTTTAACCGTTCAACTACAAACGAAACGAAAAACACTACAAACAACTACAAACGATTCTAAAGAAGACTGCGCAAGCGGATTCGCGATATCTCAATAAATAAAAAAGTTTACTATTGGCCATTTGTTTAAATGTTTATAATTTTTTAACCGTTTAACTACAAACGAAACGAAAAACACTACAAACAACTACAAACGATTCTAAAGAAGACTGCGCAAGCGGATTCGCGATATCTCAATAAATAAAAAAGTTTACTCTTGGCCATTTGTTTAAATGTTTATAATTTTTTAACCGTTTAACTACAAACGAAACGAAAAACACTACGAACAACTACAAACGATTCTAAAGAAGACTGCGCAAGCGGATTTGCGATATCTCAATAAACAAAAAAGTTTACTCTTGGCCATTTGTTTAAATGTTTATAATTTTTTAACCGTTCAACTACAAACGAAACGAAAAACACTACAAACAACTACAAACGATTCTAAAGAAGACTGCGCAAGCGGATTCGCGATATCTCAATAAATAAAAAAGTTTACTATTGGCCATTTGTTTAAATGTTTATAATTTTTTAACCGTTTAACTACAAACGAAACGAAAAACACTACAAACAACTACAAACGATTCTAAAGAAGACTGCGCAAGCGGATTCGCGATATCTCAATAAATAAAAAAGTTTACTCTTGGCCATTTGTTTAAATGTTTATAATTTTTTAACCGTTCAACTACAAACGAAATTAATTTTTTAAAAGTCGGGTGCCAGGTTCACATAGCTGATTTCGCAGTAGCGGAGGGCCCACGACGAGGACGTGAGAAAGACTTTCCGCGGACATGTGTGGATAAAATTGCATGTAGGAAGACATGTGGGGTGTGCGTGCTTGCGCAGTAATTAACGACTCCAAACCACCTCTGCTGCGTGCGTGCGTGCGTGCGTGCGTGCGTGCGCGTGCGTGCGGGCGTGCGTGCGGGCGTGCGGGCGGGCGGCGGGCGGGCGGGCGGGCGGGCGTGCGGGCGTGCGGGCGTGCGTGCGGGCGTGCGTGCGTGCGGGCGTGCGTGCGTGCGTGTGTGTGTGTGTGTGTGTGTGCAAGACCGAGGATGTAATTAACTAAGGCAAGTATAGGAAGGTTTATATCAATTGTTCAAAATGTGCACCGTCAACTGTTTGACAACAGGCTATCCGATGATAAAAAGATGAAACGGCACACCCCACATGCCTTCCTACATGCAATTTTATCCATATGTGTCCGCGGAAAGTCTTTTTCACGTCCTCGTCGTGGGCTCTCCGCTACTGCGAAATCTCAATGTTTAAATGATCATAACTGCGAAAAAAAATCGTAGAGACCATCGCGTTGTTCTCATCTCGAAAAGCTCTTTCAAATGAACCCTAACTCGACCCCACATTCCATTTAAAATTTTCTCGCCCTCCCTCCCCCCCGCCCCCCGGGGGTGTCAAAATGGGCGTTTTTGGTGTTATGTGATAGATTGTGTGATATTACGTTGTAACCTTGTAAATTTCAATCCGATATCTCAAACCGTTCAGAAGTTATTTAGGTGTCCCGGTACTTTTTCCTCATCCTATATATATCTATGAATTTTAATAATAATTTTTTAATATACTTTTCTTTTTATTTTCTTCTTATCCTCCTTGCCTTTTCTTCTTCACTTTTATTCATTCATCCACTATTATTCACTTATCACATTTATCACATTTATCACATACATTATATGATACGTATAGGTTAATTAAAAACACAAAACTACCGTCTTTTTAAATATACTGCCCTCATGCAAAACTTTTCATAATCTATCGATTGATAATCCAAATGGTAAATCCATAATCGACTTTTATTGAAATTATAAACTACATTACCGACCTTTAATGATTACTTATAGTTACAATCGATAAACTTGCTTATAATATTATTTATAGATAAAGAAGAATAAATTAATGTATCAGCGCTACTGCATTTATTCTAGATGACGCTAATAACTGACTTTTATGTACATTGTCCATTGTCCGTGCCTTTTGTTCGTGCACATTTGCGTCGAATCAATTGCGATGAAGCAATATACGAATTTATCAAAAGCGAGCGATAGTAATCGTGCATCAACATCAAAAAATAAAAAAGATAATTCTGAAAAAGAATGGAATGTAAGTATATATTTATTATTACCTTTAATAAGAATAACTTTGATTAACATAATACTTGGCGGGAGACACATTACTGCGTCTCTTAATAATTCCACTTTTCATTCATTGTTCTACTATTCAGAGATCGTATAAAAACATAAATTATAATTAAACATTTGTGTTTTTGAAAGAATTATATATATATATATATATATATATATAACTTGATACTATTTGTTCTAAAATAATTATTCGTAACTATACTTTCCTGTTAGACTGCTATCTTCTCTACTATAAATCCATTATTCATTGTCCGTGCCTTTTGTTCGTGCACATTTGCGTCGAATAAATTGCGATGAAGCAATCTAGAAATTCATCAAAAGCAAGCAATAGTAATCGTACATCAACATCAAAAAAGAATAATTCTGAAAAAGAATGCAATGTAAGTATATATTTATTATTACTTTTAATAATATCCACTTTTCATTAATTGTTTTACTATTCAGATATCGTGTAAAACCATAAATTATAATTAAACATTTGTGTTTTTGATAGAATTATATATATATATATATATATATATATATATATATATATGGTGTGACGTTGCCGTCCTTTAAAGCGTCCATCCGCCCCGAGATTTTACGGGGCGCGGGCCGAGCGGCCGCGCCAGAATCAACCTCGAGAGAGCGTTATCAAAAATCCCTGGAGAGACGAGCGCTATCGTTAGTTTGTAAAGCTTTTTTATTAATTGTATCGAATTTTTGTTTGTTTGTCATAAACGACAACGGGCACCTCGCCGGAGAAGATCCGGAGGACCGGAAGAACATCCAGGAAGATTGCGTCAAGATGCTCGTCGACAGCGAACGGAGGATAAAATAGCGCTTGGAAAATACTTAGCCAAGGACGATACCGGGGAAATTCGCCCGCGTCCCAGGAAGGAGGACGGAAGTCCGATCAACGCTACCCTCCGAGGAGGACAAACGACAGCGGAGCCTCCAACGGGCCCCTTGTACCGGGGCCCGCGACAGCAATTAATAATTCGAATCAATTGCGCGCGAAGCGCTAAAAGCGCCGCGGATCTCGCGAGGCGCTAGAACCTCTTGCGTGCCGTATCCTGATTAGTCGCGGGGCTGCGCACCCCACTAAGCGGTCATTGACGCCGCTATCGACCCGGAATCGCGAGATCCTGGGATCATTCTGGTGCGGGAGCTCGAGCTCAATAGTCGCTCTAATTAATTGTCGTTTGCGTGTGTGGGATCTTTGTCGCCGCTATAGAGAGACCGAGCAGAGGACGAGGCCGAGGACCATCCCCAGCAGGAAGAGGTGCTATCGGTGAGGTTGCCCATCTTTCCTTTGTGAGCCACGTACGCGATTTAGTCCGCGGACCGGCCGTTCTGCCGCCGTCGCCATTTTTCGTGTTTCGCGACCGCTCAGGCTCAGTGCCGAGACGGTGATATTTTGCGTATTTTCGGGCGACCGGAGGCAAGCGACCGAGGAAGGACCAACGTCGGCATTAGATTGATAAGGCAACGTTCGTCTCTCTCTCCGCGTTTCGAGGTATTCATTACGCGTAGCCATCGACCGCCGAATATCGACCGCGTGCGCGAAGGATCGCGAAAAGCGTACGCCGCCCGTGTCGTCGTGTCGTGTCGTTGCCGCGTGAATATTCCCATAGAATATTCCCGTAGATTATCTCAGGGTGATTCTTGTGTCGGATTTCGTGTATGTTGTCATCGATTGTTAAGAGTGCGTATGAGCGTTTATGGTATTTTATTATAGTGTGAGCGTGAAAGTATTTGCGTCTTCGTCGCGCTTATTACGACGCCGAATAGAGCGTAATAAAGGCTAAGAGAATATCTGCGTCTTCGTCGCGCTTATTGCGCCGTCGGATAGAGCGTAATAAAGGATAATTTGTATCGGTCGAATTTGTTGTGGTGCGAAATAATTGCCAACGTATGGAGGGTAAAATCTGAGCTGCTTGCGCGGATAAAGGAGGCACAATGCCGGCAGAGAAAAACCTCCGGCCGCCGTCGGCTATCTAAAATCGAAAATATCGTTCGCCTGTCGCATACGAGATCCGTCTTCGCAAAAGTATTAATTATTTTCGATCTCTGGTTCATTAGACTGTCGAGCTATTCAGTTGTCGTTTTGTTTCGCGAACTAGGAAATTGCGGGGGAAAGTCCGTAGCGATAAATTGTCGGTCTGACTGCCGAAATTACGATATCGTTTGAGTATTATCCGCGAGTATTTTCGTGCCGAAAATCCTTTGTATTCCGTAAAGTCTCGCTCAGTTCAGCGAATTCCGGCCATAAAAACGGGCTCGGGTAAGCAACCGGATTGTCTTAGCACTCTCGTTTTCGATCGCGAGCAGATATTTGCTAAGAATACCGTCGCATTTTTCGCGCCAGGATTAATTATATTGTCTTTTTCGCTTTCGTATTTCGTTCGAATTTATTGTAGACCGTCGTTTCTTGATTTGTATGATTCGTTCTCGTTTCCAGAGGAATTAATAGCGAACCAATGTCTCGGTAAGGAATTAGTAATCTCGGAATTATCGCTTCTTATTGCTTGCTGATTTAATGTTCAAAATTGATCCATTTCTTATTATTAATCTACTATTGATCACTCGTATTGTTACTTTATTTTTCTAGTAATAAACTTGTTTTCTTTCTTTGTTCAATTCGCGTAATTTATTTAAGTGTTCGTCTCGCTTAATTGTCGATTGTCGTTTTGTCTGTCGTCTGTTAGTTCCGTGAAGCCTCGCATAATCAATTAACTTTCTCTAACAATCCCTCCCCTCTACCGTTAGGCGAGCTAGTCGGCCCGTGGCGAAGCAGGATATCGTTTTTAGCGTCTTTCGACTTTTCACGAAAACTGATGCGTGAAAGACCGTATCGATATATCGAAAAGTTGGGCGCATCTGGCGCGTCTCCGCTCCTCCGCGGCTCGCGCGAGAACGTCCTCCATCCCTGTTCTTCAGAGCGCGAGTATATTAATTTCGTTATTTTTTTGACGGCGTTTTCGCTCCCCCGCGCACGCTCCCATCCAACATCTCGGGGAGGGTCGCGATTCATTTTGAATCTAATTGAAAAAGACGTTGCAATGTATATATATATATATATATATATATATATATATATAGAAATTTGAAATAATCAGAACTCACACACAAATCGGGATTATGACAGTTCTCGAACACCAAGATTTCAGAGCACGTATAAAAAAATACGTTTACTTGATAGTACAAGGCGACAAGATTATCTGATGAAAATAAATGCCGCGAAATAAATGAACGGCGTAAAACAAATTAAACGGCATGAAACAAATAAACAAATGCCGAGTGTGTCTCATTGTCTGTTCATCCAAGCACGGCGACAGATCGAACATGTCTCGTAAGTAAATCATTATTTATACAAAGATATTAAGAAATAATTTAATCTTTAATTTCTATTTTAATTTTTTTCTTCATAATTTTATAGAAGATATTAATGAAGAGATGGACGCTTTGGTGCTGCAAGATGCTGCGCAGCCAACGATGCAGCAGCTGATGCAACAAATGTTGCATCAGCAACATTTGTTGCATCAGCTGCAAATATTTATGCAGCAGCAGCAGCAGCACCAGCAGCGGCACCAGCAGCGGCAGCACCAGCAGCGGCAGCGGCAGCACCAGCAGCGGCAGCGGCAGCACCAGCAGCGGCAGCGGCAGCACCAGCAGCGGCAGCGGCAGCACCAGCAGCGGCAGCGGCAGCACCAGCAGCGGCAGCGGCAGCACCAGCAGCGGCAGCGGCAGCACCAGCAGCGGCAGCGGCAGCACCAGCAGCGGCAGCACCAGCACCAGCACCAACACCAGCACCAGCAGCCGCCGCCGCCGTCGCCGCCGCCGCAGTCGTCGCAACCGCAGCCGCAGGGAGAGGAGCAACAGCAGGAAAAAAATGGTACATTATTTTTTATATTAAATTATATTTAATGAAATTATATATATACAGGGTGTCCCACATAGAAGTGGCCATCCCCTTTTATCTTTTAAACTAAAAGAGATAGACCATAACAAATATATATGAAATTAAATGGCTTTAACTGAACTTTATTATGAGTATAGTGGTTGATTACAAAATTTATTTGTATTAAAGAACGGAGAGATATGTATAATTTTTTTATAATAATGTAGATATTTTGATATAATAAAAGTTGTAGCGCTGTTTGAAACGAATATAACGATGTATAATTTAATGTAAATATTTTACATATTATACGAGATTTTCCGGCTTGAATTATCGCGGGCGACGTCCACCATTTCATTTTCGGCCTTGCGATATAGCCAACTTCTGACTGAGTATCATAATTAAATGACAACATGATATATGTCAACCTCTAATGCAGGAGTCAGAAGTTAGCTATATCACAGGACCGAAAATGAAATGGTGGACTTCGCCCGCGATATTTCAAGCCGGAAAATCTCGTATAATATGTAAAATATTTACATTAAATTATACATCGTTATATTCGTTTCAAAGCGCTACAACTTTTATTATATCAAAATATCTACATTATTATAAAAAAATTGTACATATTTCTCCGTTCTTTAATAAAAATAAAGTTTGTAATCAACCACTATACTCACAATAAAGTTCAGTTAAAGCCATTTAATTTCATATATATTTATTATGGTCTATTTCTTTTAGTTTAAAAGATGGCCACTTTTAGGTGGGACACCCTGTATATATATATATATATATGTATATATAATATATATATATATATATATATATATACATATATAATAATTTGTTTTATTCTTCAGAAAATAAAGAAAATAAAAGAGGAGGCGGGAAGGCCCGTGCCCGCTGGTATGCTCAGCGCGGCAGGGCTGGCGATCGAGGAGGCGACCGAGGGCGAAGAGGCGGCTGGGCCCGAGGAGGCGGCTGGGCCCGAGGAGGCGGCTGGGCTCGAGGAGGCGGTTGGGCCCGAAGAGGCGATGGAGGCCGACGAGGCGGCTGGGGCCGAGAAACAGTGATTAAAAATTATTACTATTATTAATATTATAAATAAAATTAAAAATAAAAAAATAATTTATAATTCATTGAATATTTATTTATCATAGAATACTTATTCCTTTTATCCTTTATTCGTAGATATTTTTTTCTCATATATCAATACAATGTGGTATAATAGGGCTCTAGGCGAAGATCCACATAAAAAAATCTAACGCGCCATTGGTGATACCCCGTGGGTGGTGTGGAAAATCGCCACTCATTAAATTTTTTTATTTTATTATTTTAAATGTATATATATATATATATATATATATATATATATATACAGGGTGAGTCATTTTAATCAATACACTCGAATATCTCGAAAACAGCACTCTTCAGAAAAAAATGTTTCAACAAAAATTGTAGGGTGTGAAGGGGGACATAAGATGGTAGCATTGGTTTGACCTTGGAAAGTCATTTGAAGGTCACATAAAAGTCACCTTCAATTTCTTAAATTGAATCCACTATTTTTCATTACATATTCTTGTAGCTTATCTCGAGAGCTTTCTAAAACACTACAGACAAATGTTTTTTCATTAAGTACTTTTTGAGTTATAAGGCTTCAAAGTTTGCAGTACTTCGATATAAAATGCAAAATATCTCGTAAAATATTTAGTTTTCGGTAGTCTTACCCTAATACTTTTATGCACAGGATAATGAGACAAAACTATTGGTACAAAGAAAACGCATGATTGTTTATAACAAAAAGTGCATTGCAAATTACACATTTTTTATTATAAACAATCATACGTTTTCTTTGCACCAATAGTTTTGTCTCATTATCCTGTGCATAAAAGTATTAGGGTAAGACTACCGAAAACTAAATATTTTACGAGATATTTTGCATTTTATATCGAAGTACTGCAAACTTTGAAGCCTTATAACTCAAAAAGTATTTAATGAAAAAACATTTGTCTGTAGTGTTTTGGAAAGCTCTCGAGATAAGCTACAAGAATATGTAATGAAAAATAGTGGGTTCAATTTAAGAAATTGAAGGTGACTTTTATGTGACCTTCAAATGACTTTCCAAGGTCAAACCAATGCTACCATCTTATGTCCCCCTTCACACCCTACAATTTTTGTTTGAAACATTTCTTTCTGAAGAGTGCTGTTTTCGAGATATTCGAGTGTATTGATTAAAATGACTCACCCTGTATATATATATATATAGAGAGAGAGAGAGAGAGAGAGAGAGAAAACAAGTGTTAAATTATTATAAAAAACTAAATAGTTTTATAATATATTTTTGTAATATAATTAGTACATATTTATATTTGTACATATATTTGTATAATATATTTATAATGTATATACAGGATGGGCCATTTTAAGTGATCCACTCAAATATTTCGGAAAATAATGAAAAATCAAAAAAATATTTCAGATAAAAGTTGTATGGTTGAAGGGGGCCATCAGATAGTGGCAATGATTTGACCTTGGAGAGTCATTTGAAGATGACGTAAAGGTACCTTCAATTTCTTAAATGGAACTCCCTATTTTTTATTACATATTCGTGTAGCTTATCTCGAGAGCTTTCCAAAACACTATAATAAAGTATTTTTTCATTGAGTACTTTTCGAGTTATGAGGCTTGAAATCATTTCTTAATTTTGTATAAACCGTAAAATATCTAGTGAAATATTCATTTTTCGATTATCTTGCTTTAATACTTTTATACAAAGTTAATACTTTAATACTTTGTACAAAATAATGAGAGAAATCAATTGGTGTAAAAAAAACACATAGTTGTTTCAAAAAAAAAATATGTAATTGTTAATTGCAAATTACATATTTTTTCTTAAAAATAACTATGTGTTTTCTTTACACCAATTGATTCCTCTCATTATTTTGTACATAAAAGTATTAAAGCAAGATAATCGAAAAATGAATATTTTACTAGATATTTTACGGTTTATACAAAATTAAGAAATGATTTCAAGCCTCATAACTCGAAAAGTACTCAGTGAAGAAATACTTTATTATAGTGTTTTGGAAAGCTCTCGAGATAAGCTACACGAATATGTAATAAAAAATAGGGAGTTCCATTTAAGAAATTGAAGGTTACCTTTACGTCATCTTCAAATGACTCTCCAAGGTCAAATCATTGCAACTATCTGATGGCCCCCTTCAAGCCATACAACTTTTATCTGAAACATTTTTTTGATTTTTCATTATTTTCCGAAATATTTGAGTGGATCACTTAAAATAGCCCACCCTGTATATATATATATATATATATATATATAATACATATATATATATATATACAGGGTGAGTAAAAAGTCCCGGACCAGTAAAATATCTCGGAAACAAAGCATTTTCGAGACAAATGGTTTAGATAAAAGTTGTAGGGTTTGAAAAGATCTATTTACTGAACCTATCAAATTGACCTTGGATAACATCGTCAAGGTCAGGTCAAGATCAGGTCGATTTTTTAAATTGAATACCCTATATTTGATACCAGAATCTAATAGCTGGTGTTAAGAGCTTTTCAAAACACTACAATAAAGTTCATTTTGGTTAAGAACTTTTGGAGTTAGAGGACTTGGAAGGTTACAGTACCGCCGGCATACGCGCGCGCATAATGGCTCTTGCACACTGAACGCGATGGGCGACGAGCGATGAGCGATATCCAATGATAGGTTTACTTTTTGAAAAAACTAGAACTTTCATTGGATATCGCTCATCGCTCGTCGCTCATTGCGTCCAGTGTGCAAGAGCCATAACATGTAGAGATCAGGAGCCCGTGGTTCGTCACTCCCACAGTATTTAAAAGACTCCAAACCCTCTCTACAATGTTCTTCTGCAGGAGTTAATCATTATTATAATAGATGTTCGAATTGTTTCCCTTCTACCGCTTGACAATGTGCTAGCCTTAATTGAATAGAATATCTGACATTTCTTAACATATCAATGGTTATTAAATTCATTTCGTCAGTTATTCTTTGCTTCAATTCTTCCACGCTCGCAGGTTGTGTTTTATAAACACGCTCTTTTAAGTAGCCCCATAAAAAAAAATCAAGTGGTGTCAAATCGGGAGATCTTGGAGGCCACTCGATTGTTCCTCGTCTCCCAATCCATCTGTTCGGAAAAATTTCGTTTAATAAATTACGTACTCTTAATCCAAAATGCGCTGGAGCTCCATCTTGCTGAAACCATATGCGATCGAAGTCATTAGGAAAGAGATTTCGAATAGCAGGAATAATTTGATGAATTAACATTGCTTCATACATTTCAGAATTAAGATTTTCATCGAAGAAAAATGGACCTATTAAATGAGTTTCACTCATTCCTGCCCATACGTTAACCTTTTTAGGATATTGAGATTTATTATCTCTCACCCAATGTGGATTTTCGGAGCTCCAATATCGGAAATTTTGACTATTAACGTTTCCATGAAGTTCGAAATTAGCTTCATCTGAAAATACAATGTTAGTTATAAAATCATTTCCACGCATCTCAATAAGCTCACAAAATTCCATTCTTCGATCAAAATCTTCATGAACCAACTCTTGGACATAATGCATTTTATACGGATGAAATTTGTGCTTCTTTAAAATATTACGCACCGATTTTTGGCAGACTTCGTTTAATGCTGCAACCTTTCTAGTGGATGTATTAAGCGTTTCAATAAAGTTCAGCAAAATATCTGCACCCTTTTCGTCATTGGTGACAGATTTAGGCCGTCCACTGCGCGAACGATCTTTCACGCTACCTGTTTCATTGAAACGCTGAACCGTTCTTATAACTGTCGATCTTGAAATTGGATCTCGCGTATTGAAAGTAATATTGAAGAGATCACATGTATCTTGATATGACCTTTCTTTATCTCCGTACCCTTTCATTATCAAAACGTAAATACGTTCTTTTTCCGACAAAGCCGCCATTATTTAATTTTTCACAAAATTTTGCAAAAGCTAAGAAGAGAAGAAACCTTTAAGCGTAGAGCTTAGGTAGCTACCAGAAATGCCGACAAAACAGTATGTTAACAGCGTGTGCAACCCGACCAACAGCGTCTTGCCACACAGTGTATTGTTAGCAAAAGTTAAATAATAGCTAACCTCACCTCATTAACATACTGTTTTGTCGGCATTTCTGGTAGCTACCTAAGCTCTACGCTTAAAGGTTTCTTCTCTTCTTAGCTTTTGCAAAATTTTGTGAAAAATTAAATAATGGCGGCTTTGTCGGAAAAAGAACGTATTTACGTTTTGATAATGAAAGGGTACGGAGATAAAGAAAGGTCATATCAAGATACATGTGATCTCTTCAATATTACTTTCAATACGCGAGATCCAATTTCAAGATCGACAGTTATAAGAACGGTTCAGCGTTTCAATGAAACAGGTAGCGTGAAAGATCGTTCGCGCAGTGGACGGCCTGAATCTGTCACCAATGACGAAAAGAGTGCAGATATTTTGCTGAACTTTATTGAAACGCCTAATACATCCACTAGAAAGGTTGCAGCATTAAACGAAGTCTGCCAAAAATCGGTGCGTAATATTTTAAAGAAGCACAAATTTCATCCGTATAAAATGCATTATGTCCAAGAGTTGGTTCATGAAGATTTTGATCGAAGAATGGAATTTTGTGAGCTTATTGAGATGCGTGGAAATGATTTTATAACTAACATTGTATTTTCAGATGAAGCTAATTTCGAACTTCATGGAAACGTTAATAGTCAAAATTTCCGATATTGGAGCTCCGAAAATCCACATTGGGTGAGAGATAATAAATCTCAATATCCTAAAAAGGTTAACGTATGGGCAGGAATGAGTGAAACTCATTTAATAGGTCCATTTTTCTTCGATGAAAATCTTAATTCTGAAATGTATGAAGCAATGTTAATTCATCAAATTATTCCTGCTATTCGAAATCTCTTTCCTAATGACTTCGATCGCATATGGTTTCAGCAAGATGGAGCTCCAGCGCATTTTGGATTAAGAGTACGTAATTTATTAAACGAAACTTTTCCGAACAGATGGATTGGGAGACGAGGAACAATCGAGTGGCCTCCAAGATCTCCCGATTTGACACCACTTGATTTTTTTTTATGGGGCTACTTAAAAGAGCGTGTTTATAAAACACAACCTGCGAGCGTGGAAGAATTGAAGCAAAGAATAACTGACGAAATGAATTTAATAACCATTGATATGTTAAGAAATGTCAGATATTCTATTCAATTAAGGCTAGCACATTGTCAAGCGGTAGAAGGGAAACAATTCGAACATCTATTATAATAATGATTAACTCCTGCAAAAGAACATTGTAGAGAGGGTTTGGAGTCTCTTAAATACTGTGGGAGTGACGAACCACGGGCTCCTGATCTCTACATGTTATGGCTCTTGCACACTGGACGCAATGAGCGACGAGCGATGAGCGATATCCAATGAAAGTTCTAGTTTTTTCAAAAAGTAAACCTATCATTGGATATCGCTCATCGCTCGTCGCCCATCGCGTTCAGTGTGCAAGAGCCATTATGCGCGCGCGTATGCCGGCGGTACTGTAAACTTCCAAGTCCTCTAACTCCAAAAGTTCTTAACCAAAATGAACTTTATTGTAGTGTTTTGAAAAGCTCTTAACACCAGCTATTAGATTCTGGTATCAAATATAGGGTGTTCAATTTAAAAAAATCGACGTGATCTTGACTTGACCTTTACGATGTTATCCAAGGTCAATTTGATAGGTTCAGTAAATAGATCTTTTCAAACCCTACAACTTTTATCTAAATCATTCGTCTCGAAAATGCTTTGTTTCCGAGATATTTTACTGGTCCGGGACTTTTTACTCACCCTGTATATGCATACTATATGTAACATATAAATTGAATAAATTTGCATATACGCATATATATTTTATAACCAAACTCAATAAAATAAAGATATAAATACAATAAATACGCGTCGCGATAGAAATTGACACATATATATATATTAACATGTCCAGAAATATCCCCATATATATGCATACTATATGTAACATATAAATCGAATAAATTTGCATATACGCATATATACTTTACAACAAAACTCAATAAAATGAAGGTATAAATACAATAAATACGCGTCGCGATAGAAATTAACATATATATGTTAACTTGTCCAACAATATCCCCATATATATGCATACTATATGTGACATATAAATTGAATAAATTCGCATATACGCATATATATTTTATAACAAAATCCAATAAAATAAAAGTATAAATATAATAAATGAGTTTCGCGATGAAAATTGACATATATATATATTAACATGTCCAAAAATATCCCTATATATATACGCATACTATATGCATATGTATTTTGTAACAAATTTAACAATAAAACAAAGGAAGAGATATAATAGACTGTTACCGCAACAAAATTAATCGGCACACAAAACATATATATATATATATATTACGAATATTAACAAATAATTAATATTAATAACCCAAAGATTTTATACAACAATTATTAATCTTATACAATGATTATTAAATACGATTCAGTAAAATCTTGCTGAAATCAATTTTCATAAGCAATATGCGAATACATATCTATACATATACACATATATATATATGTGCTAATATAAAAGTCGCCTAAACGAAAATCTTCAAGGAATAAAATACTGTCAAAATCAAAAGACCTCTTGAATAAAAGATCACGGTAGAGCGTGCAATGAATTCTTCGAGCACATCCGTCGTGATCATTCTTAGAAGTAAAACGAGCCGCTTTTTTCATACGTTGTTCCGAGAATTGTAAGAATAAAATTTCTTTTAGCGACATAATAACTATTAAGCGAAGCGATAATTAATTTCCATATATTCTTATTGTAAAATTTATTGTAATAATAATGGCTTAACGCATTAGAATTTATTAAAATATTATTCATAGACTTGAGTAATCATTAAAAGTCGACTTTGAAAATTTTAAAATATATACATATAAAACCACAAAAAATTCTAATTGTTGAAGCCTTTATTAAATAAATAAAAATATATCTTGTAAATGATAAATCTCAATAATTAGTCTTAAGATAATTATTAAACCTGGGAATATTACGTGTAATATGCCAGTTTAAGCCACGTAAACGAATTTTAAAAGGTAATTCATTTAAAAAATATTACTGTTACTAACGTGTCTTATAAAGAGAAAGAATGCGATGAGCATTCTTCGAAGGACACCCAGCATATCTATTTTTAGAAAAAGAGATAAGCCATCTTCGCATCCGTTGCGTTAGAATCTGCAAAGAAAAAACCTCTTATAGCAATCCAAATGCTAAATTTTTCTTTACTAATTATTACTAATTATTAATTTACTAATTATTGATTAATTACTAATTATTAATTTTAACTATATATGCACCATTGTGAAAATCATTGTAATAATAATGGTTTAATACATCAGAATTTACCAAAATATCACTTAAAATTTAAACAATTGTTATAAATCGAACTCAAAGTTTCTAATGACATAAATATGATATTATAAAAAATTCTGATTGTTAAAAAAATCATTATTAAAAATTATTCTAAAATTATTTAATAAATCTAAGACTCAAGACTTGCAATCCCTACCACAAAACTCTCACCCACCACATCGCAAACTCATAGCAGGAAGGGATAGCCCCAACAGCCGACCCACCAATCACCGAAGAGGCCCACCTCTTCTCCCTACCATTAAACATCGAACCAAAGGAAGGTATTTAAGGCACCTCGGGCGTCAAGTCTCAGCCTCTCTCTACGCCATTAGATCTCCAGCTCTCGAAGAGGAAAAACCTAGAAGCCTACCGGACACCTTAGCATATTCGAAAATAACTTAGTCGCGATTTTGACTTTTTTCTTTCGGGACTTAGTCTCTAACCTTATCTCTATTAAGAGAGCTGTATCAACATTAACACTTTAATAAAGTGCTACCATCCAGCAACCTCTGAGTCTTTGGCCATTTTCTGCGCTGCCTTGCCACTTCTTCAGGTTCTCACCGAGGTCGAGCAATCCAGGGAAGGAGCAGCGGTGCCTTTATTCTTCCACTGATCCCGTCATCCGGTAAGGAAATAATAAAATAATAATCATTCTTAATCAACCTTGATAATAACTTTGTATATTAGCTCGATTTATTCTAGGCCTATTGACAATTTTCCCAGAATCCTACCAGCCCGTATACAGACTTTAAATTTTTCTTGGAGTTGAATAATTTAAATTTCAACCGATCCTCTGAGAACGCTCAAAGCGTATCCTAGAGTGTAGCGTCGTTCGAGTTAGTCATTCGATGTGCATTGAGTAGCAAATTCTACTCCTCTGCCGCTTTCACGGAGAGCTTCTCTGAAAGAATTTCTCCGTGGATCCTGTGCCGCTGTGACGTGACGTCTTGCACATCGATACTAGACTCAGAATCTAAGACTCGCTCCTAGAGGATCTGTCGAAATAATAGAATTTATGCACTGGCTTACAAGTTTACTATCAGAACATTTCATGAATTTTATACTTATCTGAAGTAAGCCAGCCGCTCTTACCCGTGTCCTCGTCTGTATCCTTGAACCTCCAGACCTCTCGGTGCAACCGCCTGCCCCTGAAAATTCAAAATATATCAAATAACTCGTTATTTGTTGTACCCTAACGAACTGCATATAGCCGAACGTTTCCACCATTATACGAGAACGAGTGAGATATACTATCATTATCAACCTTCGTTTATCTCACAATAATCCAACAAGCCGTATTATTCGTCCTAACTCTATGAACCACCTTGCTGTGACTACATTTACCTTATAAAACCATTCATCTCAACAGGTACCTTTCTACGCGTCATCGTAAGTAAACCCCTTTTGTGTTAAATCAATCGCATCAAACATACTAAATAGTCATATTCCCTCGGTAGATGGTTAACCCCCGCCGAACTTCTTCCGTTGGACGCGAAATTCCCCTCCGTGCCGCGGTTATACGCCGTCGGCGTGCCTCACGGTCGGTACTTAGGCTCCCAATAGCTCGTCAGTTGTTTGCCGACGAGAACGACTTAACAAGCAGAGTAACAAGGTACTCCCCAGTGCGTAGTTTCGCGCCCTCCCGCGCATACCCTTATCGTCCTCCCCGAAACCCTCCAGCGGTTCTTCACGAGGAACAACAACCCGGAATCAGGCCGCCATCGCCCAACTACTCCCCCATCCAGGATTCGTCCAATCCCAGCTACTCGCCGGTCAGGACACCGGAAGATCTTCCTTCCATACCGGAAGAACGAAGACCCATAGAACAAAGCACAGAAACTGAGGCTGGTCCATCCAACCCAGGTCAAGTTCAGGATCCCCCTGAACCAAATTTCTACCCAGAACCAGAGGACCTGGTCTTACCAAGCAGTATCCAACCCCTCGCAGGACTAACAGACGAAGATTTTATCGAGATCTATGAATACTTGCAGCGAGATAATTTCTTCAACAACCGCGAATAATAACCATATCTAGATATCGCCTTAGAAATGCTATAGAGAAGAACATTAACTACATACACACATCTATACGTATAACGATATACATTACCTACAACTGTCAAATAATAATAATAATAATAATAATAATAATAAAAAATTTGTAAAGCTTTAAGGAAGTGAATTAATAAAAGAAAACAGATCAAAAAGGATAAATTGGGTCAGGTTCAACGCACCTAATTTATTTCCCATCGTCAATCCCTCTCCTGAAAGAAGCGCAAAAGATTCTTAGTCTCTCGGCGTCCTAGGGTATAGCCGGCTTGGCAGGTTGCCCTGAAAAAGAAATAGAGAGAAGTTACAATTGCGTAACAAATAAATACGTGAGAAGTTACGATCGAGACGTAACAGTATATTAAAGTTTTATTTTATCATCACTTGGGTCTTCTGCCAGTCATTCATCACCGGCTCCTTCAACTCTCCTACAGCGACGTCACCGAGGTAGACTGTCCTCCCTGGAGATCTTCAACTTTACTCTGCAGTACTCATTGGTAAGTACTTATTTCTTTTATTTTACATACTTCTCTACTCTCGTGATTTGCAACGATATTCTACTACACTTACTATCTCTTTATTACGATCTACTACGATCAATTATTGCATCTATGTCTACTCTTGAGATGCTTATATGCAATTATAATTAAACAATTGAAATAATATTGCAATTACATACACGAAGATTTATCGAAGATATTATTATTATTAATTGAATCATTAATACAAATTATCGAAGACTCATTAAAGAGCTTCATTATAAAGACGAATTTATAATCGCTTTCAATTTCCGAACAGACTTCCTTAAGTACATTCATGAGAATCACATATAATGGTAGTATGTCTGTCTCTTTTTATCACTAGATTCTCGGCGCGAGATTCAAACGAATATTATTAAAGGAATCATTTTAACTATTTGATTAAAGGCTAAGCTAGCCGACACGATATCTATCCTTCCATCTTCCAGTACCTCTGTATTCCTTCAACATTATAATAAACGAAATAAAAAGCAATCTATTTTCCTACCTACCGAAAGTCCAGAAATTTCTATGAATCTACATATATTTTTTCATGTATAATATATAAGGAGTTGGGGAACCTGCCATTTTATTTTACCATATTTCATGGCAGTCCGCCATTTTGTGAACAACTTTCAATAGTACATCACATATTCTTATTGAAGCAATTTGCCAATGATTTAATTCACTTTTATTGACTCTATTATTTTATTTGTAACGGTGCACTCCGATGCACCGTTCCGAATTCCCGGCAACAACATCGCCGGAAGCTGCCGCCCGGTAGAACACCCGCCGGGCAGAGGCAGGGGCGCGGTGCGCCCACATTTTTAATACTTATTAAAACCGGGGCCGTTATAATTCCAAAACGGCCGAGAATTGCCGAGCGAAGCCGACGCGGCCCGACCGACCGACCGGCGAAAACCCGCGTTCGGCGCAAATCCCGAATCCCTCCGAACGGGCCCGACCGTACCGTACCGCAATTAACCCGTTCGGAAGGGGTAAACCGCCGCGCGCCGACGCGGGTAATTAGCCGGTATAAAAAGGCCGTGTTTCGGCTAATAGACACATTCTCCTGTTCCGCTCTAAGCTGTACGCTCAAGAGAATTTACCAGATACCTGAAAACCGGCACTACCGCCCCGATCAATTAGGTTGAGCGTGCTCAGCCTAAGCCGAGAGTTCTCGTTATCGCGCGGGGTACTGCCTCCATCCGCTCCTCCACATCCCGGCTGGCAAAACCCACGGAAGGTGGAGTTCAGAGCCGCCCCGATCGAGAGTTCTCGAGGCCAGCTGTGCTCACACGCGATTCCAACTTATTCGCGCGATATTTTAATTCGCGGAGACCGCATATTATTTCGCGAAAATAACGCATCGTTTCTCGGAATCCACCGGCTTTTTCATTGTACACGGATTCCCGGAACGACGGGATTCCCCGTGCAAGAAACGCGACAAAAACACCGTCACAACAACGCGAGGTCTTCGACCGATACCGAGCGCATATCCGCACGCGTCAAAACAACGTTTTTATACACGCGTATTTTACCAGCGAATTATTGAACATACGCGCCACGATTATACCGGCGCATTCTGACTTGCATTCAGCACGCGTAATCAAACCATTTATACATTCGAACACGCTCACCGTTATAATCGCAGCGAGATACACGAACGATTTGTATACACGCCTTAATTCAAATAAATACTTTCTTTTCTTTTACATCACACATTTGCTCACCATTCATTACCCCGAATCCGACGAGTTTATCCGCAATCGAATCACAGGAAAAAAAACGGAACGTTACATATTTCATTTTAACAAATTAATTAATTTATTTTATTTAAAATTATATTTGTATGACTCATCGTCGTATGACTCATCATATAATTTATTGAAATATTCTGTTAACGAACACCTGCTGTATGACTCATCATCGTATGATTCATCATTGTATGACTCATTTTTATTTTATTTTATATTCGTATGATTCATCATTGTATGACTCATCATAAAATTTATTATAACATAATTAAATTCATTATTATATTAAATTAAATTAAATTATATATTATATTAAAATCTTTTATTAAATTGAACATTTGGCAATTTGAATTATTTTAATTTGAATTATTTTATTTTATTATATGAAACATTTTATTCAAATCAATTGATTTCTTGTATTTCATGAACTGTTGCCGCATCTGCGCGATACTTTACCGCTGCATCTGCGCAACTCTATTTTAATTACTTGCGATGATATATAATTAACATGTCTCCTTATATGATCTTCTCTCTCTAATATACTGGACAGCTTCATCTTTCTCTGATCTGCTATATGTACCAACGACCAAGGAGAGAAACCAAAGAATAAATATGTACTAAAGGATATTAAATAAATATACAAATTTGTACTTTTCCTAAAATAAAGTGAATCTTTATTTCTTAACACGCACGATCCACAAGCATAATCCTTCGGAAAGCAGATAAATCCAGCGATCCAATCAAAGCAGTTAGGTCCAGAGCTCCCGGCGATCCCGAGGTATAGCCGGCATTGCGCAGGTTGCCTCAAAAGATAAATTGGGAGACGCACTTCGCTCATCTGTATGGTAAGCCCAGCAGGTCTGATCCTAGAATCAGAGAGTGAGGGAATAGTTACCGAAAACTGGAGAAGTAAGACGTAACAATCGAAAAAATGGTGGCAGCGGTGGGATATGCCTAAAGGACCGATAAAATCTGCTGAAAGGAGCGGTGGGATCTGCCTAAAGGACCGATAAAATCTGCTGAAAGGATCGATAGGATCTGCCAGGATCTGAAAACCTGCAAAGAGGATCTGTTAACACGATTGTGCTTAAAGGAAACAAGTGCGCTCATCTGAAAACATACTACCACATTCTACGGAAGAAATCAAGAGGATTCAAAAGAAGATTAAAACTCAAGAAAGATTAAATCAAGAGGAAACATTTCATCAAGAAAATTAATAATGCAGACACGCTCAAGCTCAGCCAGCTCAGTAGCCGCAGGAGCTACGAAGAAATCATATACGCCAGAAGAAACTGATATTATTTTACAAAGAATGAGCGAGAAGGAAAGACAATTAAAGGAACAAGCCGATGCTTTACAAATTAAACAAGATCGATTAACAAGGATGCAAGAAGAAATGGAACATCAAGAAACACCAGCCATGAGTGAATTACTCTCTTCTATGAACACCATAGTCAACCAAATGGAAAAAATCAACTCTCGAATTGCACGATTGGAAATTTCACAGGGAGAAAATAAAAATATTCATCAAGATACGGAACGATTAAATTCTCGACACGATTCTCAGTACTTCGACATGATGGATCAACCATCTCCGATAAGACTTAAAGATGCTATTGATACAATTCCAAAATTCGACGGTCACAAAATGTCCGTTTACCATTTCAGCAAAATCTGTATACGAGCCCTCGAATTAATACCTCAATATCACGAATATCATCTTGTACAATTAATTATTAACAAACTACAGGGACACGCCTACGCGGCCATAGAAGGAGACGAATATCATACTGTCCTGGAACTAACCAAAAGATTAAAATTGCTTTTTGGATCAAACAAATCAGTTGATCAATATCGAGAAGAACTAGCTAACGTATACATGAAACAAAACGAAAATATTTTTGATTATATTTCCAGAGTACAAGAATTGCGAACAGCAATTATAGACGGAGAAACAGATTCATTTGGAAATATAGATGAACAAACGAAAGAATCTATCGAAGCAGCAACGTTGAATAGCTTCATCAACGGACTCCCTTCTGATCTGCTAGTACGAGTTAAATTAGAGCATCCACATAATTTCAAAGATAGCATAAGCATTGCTGTCCAGTTATCAAAAACTATAGAAGCAGAAAATATTCGCAAGCGAACTTTCCTTCGCCCGAATTTCCAGCCTCGCGCTGATCCTCCGAATAACTCCTCTCGTTTAAATTATTATTTTAATAAAAATAAAATAGGTGGCAGTGATAATCGCTCTAACGGACTTAAACCTTCACCACCGCCACTACCTTCAAACTCTTCAAGGCCGTATGCACCGATGGAACAAACCCGTCAAGATTTCCAAACCAAAATCTGCCGATACTGTAAGACACCTGGACATCTAATACAGGAATGTCGAAAATTAGCCTATCGAAAGGCTCTTGAAGGAAATCAACTTAATAATTCGGGAAACCAGCAAGGCGTTCCGCAAAGAAGCGACGTCCGACGGAACGACCTGCAAAAAGGACGTCCGACTTATCATATAAAAGGAGCGGCAAAAGCAAATCCACCTCAAGAAAAGGAGACACAACCCCCAGAGTCTGCCAAATAAATGATAAACGGAAATCTACGCACTTAGCCACGGTGACATTATCTTCCTCTGAATTGATTACGGATTGCAAATTTATGATAGATTCAGGATCTGGCTTGAATCTTATTAAACGAAAATGTTTAAAACCTCATGTTTCTCTCGACATGAGTAATCTTTTATATTTACAGGGAATATCTCCTGAAACTGTCGTCACCTTAGGTGCTATCTCTATACCGATACTTGGCAATCTCACGGAATTTCACGTCATATCGGATTCTATAGGATTTCCACAGGATGGAATATTGGGCCATAAATTTTTGGAAGAACGAGCTGTCATAATAAATTATCGAGACAAATACATACAACACGAGGATACAAGAATACCGTTTTCAAAATCTGGTGCAATACGACTCAAAGGGAGAACAGTAACTCCTTGTCATTTTTACATTGCTAATCCAGAGAAACGGACTGGATACGTGCCTCGTCAGACTCCAGTAAAAGGAGTATACTTCGGTGAAGCCGTCGTTAATAATTACAATGGAAAGGCTTACATGCCAATATTCAATACTTCCGAGGAAGAATTGATTTTCCACATTCCTCTTATTCAATTGCAAGATTATGATACTTGCGATTCAGTCGATAATTCTAACGGAACCCGAGGGCTTTCCGAAAGATTAATCGAACCTCTGTATTCTGAAATATGCGAACCTCGAGAGGATTTCGCCAAGGGAATAGATAATCCCATATACTTTAATCAAGCTTCACCAGAATCAAAAGATAGAACAGCCGACATTATAAAACTTCTACGTCTCGAGCATCTGAACCCAGAAGAGTCAGATAGTATTCAATTATTAGTGTATAAACACTCCGATAGATTTCATCTACCCGATGAACATCTTCAAGCTACTAATGCAGCCCAACATCATATTCCCACTATTAACGAAGTGCCTGTTCACACTAAGCAATACAGATTTCCTCCTGTGCATAAAGAAGAGATCAATCGACAAGTGAATGAATTATTATCATCTGATCTTATAGAAGCTTCCGCTTCTCCTTATAATTCTCCTTTATGGATTGTTCCTAAAAAACCAGACTCTCAAGGAAATAAAAGATGGCGAATGGTCATCGACTACAGGAACCTTAATGAGAAAACTATAGGAGATGCATATCCTCTTCCGAATATAACGGATATATTAGACCAACTCGGGTCAGCAAAATATTTTTCTATATTGGATTTAGCATCCGGTTTTCACCAAATACCTATGGCATCTAAAGACGCTCACAAAACTGCTTTCTCCACACCTTATGGACACTATCAATTCAAGCGAATGCCATTTGGATTAAAAAACGCGCCTGCAACGTTCCAGAGACTAATGGACAACGTTCTTTCAGGACTTCAAGGGAACGAATTATTTGTTTATATGGACGATATCGTCATATACGCAAGATCTTTAAGAGAACACGAGATTAAATTTGAAAGATTAATGCAGAGATTAAGAACTGCAAATTTAAAATTACAGCCAGATAAATGCGAATTCTTAAGAAACGAAGTCATGTATCTAGGACACATTATCGGATCCGACGGAGTTCGACCCGATCCTGCTAAAGTAAAAGCTGTAATGAATTTTCCAATTCCAAAGAACCCAAAGAATATTAAACAATTTTTGGGATTAGCTGGATATTACCGGAGATTTATTCCTAATTTCTCTAAAATCGCAAAACCATTAACTGATCTTTTAAAGAAAGATAAAAAATTCGAATGGACAGAAAAACAAACTGAAGCTTTTGATATTCTGAGAAATTCATTATGCTCAGAACCTATTCTGCAATATCCAGATTTTTCTAAACCTTTTGTATTGACCACTGACGCATCCGGATATGCCGTCGGAGGCGTACTCAGTCAAGGAATAATAGGGAAAGATTTACCCGTCGCTTACACGTCACGTGTATTAAACTCTGCAGAACAAAAATATTCAACAATAGAAAAGGAATGTTTAGCTATTGTCTACTGTGTAACTCATTTTAGACCATATTTATATGGAAAAATCTTCACTATAGTAACAGATCACAAACCATTAGTATGGTTGCATTCTATTAAAGACCCTTCTTCTAGATTATGGAAATGGAGAACTAAATTATCTGAATATCAATACGAAATACGATATAAAAAGGGAACTTTAAATAATAACGCTGACGCTTTATCAAGGAATCCGCCTATTAATATTGCTATCCCTGTATTCGCAGTAGAAGAGGAAGGAAATCATTCTTCAGACGAATCAATATTCTCACATCGACCACAAATTCCTCGCAGGAAACGAATCACGGATACTGGTCAGATACCTACAAAATCTCTAGCTCAAATTGAACCACCGGAAAGGAATCGTCCTTCCGAATACGAAAATATAAGTAACTACAGCAATCGAGAAGTTACCATTGAAGAAGTTCCAGACTCAGAAGATAGTCAAGACAGAGCAACCTCAACGCACTCTGATGTAGATTATGCTGACATATTTGATTCTAATATTGTGCCTTATGGACAAGCACACCACACTCCTCCTCCTTGGAGTACAGCTCGAATACGAGAGACTCGAGATAATCTATTAAAACAAAAAGATAATCATGTGATATTTATATATTTAAATGGAACACCTTATGATAATGGTGCTAAATTATACCAAGAGGCAAATTTACTCCCTAAATACGAAGGCTTAACTTACGAAAGAGCCAGAGTAAATACTGTAAGGTCTAATACATTAATCGCTTTACCAATAAAATATAATGATCGCATTCGAATAGAAGTGCAAACATTAAAAAATTGTTTATGTTCTCTCGTAGATGTTGTCAGAGAACTCGGACTTTCTTCCATAAGTATCAGTAAAACATATTACTTCGACGATTTACCATGGTCTTACATATTTAATCAAATCAAAAAACATTTACAAGAAATGTCTATCGACGTAACTATTTGTCTGAATTTAACTCAAACACCTGATATTGAGAAACGTCAATCATTAATTTTGGAAAATCACGCCTCAGCCCACGGTGGACACAAAGGCGTTACAAAGACTTATAATCGCATTAGACCACATTATTTTTGGAAAACCATGAAACAAGATATTCAAGAATTTATTCGCACTTGCCGCGATTGTCAATTAAAGAAGTTAACAAGAGTGAAAACAAAACAACCTATGGTTATTACCGATACTCCTGGAAATGCATTCGATAAAATTTCTTTAGATATTATGGGACCACTTCCTATAACTAATAATAATAATCAGTACATATTAACAATGCAAGATTTATTAACCAAATATTCAGCTGCAGTACCTTTAAAAGAAGCTACATCTTTAACTATCGCTGACGCTTTTACTAAAGAATTTATTTGTATTTATGGTGCACCTCGCGCTATTTTAACTGATCAAGGTACCAACTTTTTATCCGCTTTAATGCGACAATTAACAAAGAGATTTAATATTCAACATTTTAAAACTACAGCATATCATCCTCAATCGAACGGATCTTTAGAACGTTCACATCATGTATTAACAGAATATTTAAAGACTCAAATAGATACGGAAGATAATTGGGATGAATATTTAAAACTTGCTATGTTCTCATATAATACCAGCGTACATGAAGGAACAAAATATTCACCGTACGAATTAGTTTTCGGTCGCATAGCTCGACTACCTTCTTCTCATCCTATTATAGAAGAAAATATTGAACCAACGTATCATGATTACCTTACTACTTTGTTTAATAAATTAAAAGATGTGCAAACAAAAGCGCGACAAAATCTTATACAAGCAAAAGAAAGGAGCAAACAATATTATGATCGGAGATTAAACCCTCTACAAATTAAAACAGGAATGCACGTATTTCTTCTTAAAGAACCACGAAAGGGGAAATTCACTGAACAATACACTGGACCTTATGAAGTAATAGAATTATTACCTCTAAGCAATATTAAGCTTCGCATTGGAAATCGAACACGAATTGTTCACACAGATAAGATAAAGATATCTCATATCCAACCGGGATGAAGCACTAATCTTAAATTTTTTGTTACAGATGCACTGGCATAAAAAGCCAGCACAGCCGGCCTTGGCTACAGCAGCCCCGGATTCAGCAATATTAAACCTTGTGCAGCAATCCTTCTTATTTGCACACTGCACAAAAGTCACCGGAGCTATATGCCTCGATGACGACAACAACTTATGTCACAAGTGCTATTCAAGGATTCGTACCTCACTCATTCATGAACGATACCGATCAATGCGCACACATTTCTTCGTAAACAGTCATACCGTCAGAGACGAATTCTGTTTAAAATGCAACGCAACAGTGATACGAATTCGACCAATTAGTGAGTGTATCCCTTGTGCTTTAACAGCACGCAGCTTCCTCAGAACTCTTCACGACACATCGACTCATGTAGACGAATGTGAATATCCGCTAGTATTAAATGTAGTTAATAGAGTTTTCCTCTAAATTCATCGTAACGAGGGTATGTCCTCTGATGAATCAGTTTATTGCGTTAAAATCACAGGATATCGAGACTTTGTTTTAAATTGTTATTTATGCGAAACGTGTTATCAAAGCATTCAACCTCCTATATTGCAAATGCAATTTTCTTTTATTTTCTCTCACTTTATTTCTCTAGAACCACATCGTTCTGAATTACTTTGTGTTAACTGTCTTCAATCTATTACTGTGTTAACACCGCTCTATCAATGCCCTACATGTCTCAGAGATATTATTGATTTTCTAACTTTTAACATGAATTAGATTACTCTAGCATGTCTCAGTCTACTTCTACCCCTTTATGCATTAAATTACATGGATATCTCCATTTGCTTACTCGCAACTATTACTGTTGTACTTGCTATACTACTATTTATCACCCTCTTCTTCAAAGACACTTTTTACCATTAGATCAGCATACTATAAGTATTGCCCCTCACACGCTCCCTACCATATGTAGTCGTTGTCGAAACCCCATGACTATTCAGAGACCCATAACAGACTGTAATATTTGTATTAGATACTTTAGTGGGCTTACTTCTTTGACTCCCCTAACAATTAAAAGGGATGGACCCTCTTCATAAAATAATGCATGAAGAACTCGATGGTTATATATGCAAAGGTGAATACTATTGCCCCGTATGCGTGACACACGCATCAACGAAAGACTATCCTGTTAAATATCACGTTATATCACACGATCCACCTCATCCTCCTCCACTTAAATGTTACTTATGTGCTACTCCTATAGCGCAAAGAACTCCCTTGATAGATTGTCAAAAATGCTTTTTGTTTTACCTTGAAGAAGAGAGAGAGCAAGAACTCTCACGTAACCGTCATAATGAATAATTCAAATCTTGAAAACATTTCTTGTGAACATCCGATCCACCGAATTTTACAACACTGTCCAAACATATGTAGTTACGAATGTAAAAAGGTTATGTTTTACAAAAAACCAGGAAATTGGGATAAACCTTATACTCGAATGTGTTGTAACTGTTCTAAATTACGCCAAATTAGAAGCAATCATGAACTTGTGGTATGCCATTGGATGACATCTGGCAATATAGTATTTGCTAAATGTGAATTTTGCGGATCTGATTTAGATGAAACTCGTCCTCTCTTAGAATGCAAAGAATGTACATTTACATATTTCGAAAGAACATTATATGAACTAAAACATGGACGGGATATAAATCAATTAGGTGTATTTGCCTTCTACAGTACACATAAAAAGGGAATATACGCATAAACGGCAAAAATGTGCCCTCCTTATAAACAAAGATCTACTATACATCCTATTTTACGAGACTCATTTTATAATAGTTTTCTCGTAAAATGTATAATCATTACAACTCATGACGTTCTTTATTCTTCATCACCTTATATTATTTGTTTTAATTGTTACAAACCTAAAGCTTATAACAGAGTCTTAACTCGATCTGTACACACCTTTCAATATGGCAATGTGCCTATTCAACGGTGTCAAACGTGCGGTAAACCATGCTGCACTAGTCGACCAATCGTAGAATGCCAAGAGTGCTTGCGTGCTTATTATCGATTTATATTTGTAGCAATGAAAAACGAAAGTACTTTTGAACGATTGATCGGCATATCCATAAGTCCTATTACTTTAGAAGTAGAATATGGATTGAGAGAAACAAGAACTGAACCAATCGATCCAAATGAATTCTTAGCGATATTAGATTCTTGATTCTCTACAACAAATAATTTTGCGATATTTTACAGATATTCATACATACATATATATATACATATATATATATTGAACAAACATAAAATAAAAAAAAAGCAATAATAAGTTATTATAAAAATATTACTGAAAAAATATGAAAACATATATCTTCTATATACTTACAAATATACATACAAGCATATATAAAATGAATACATGTTAATGGATATTTTGAAATAATCCACTCTCTTATATACAAAATATATATATGTGTATCCTCAAAGCATACATAACGAAAAAAGAAAGGAAAATGTAATCGTTAGTTGATATAAAATATTATGTTATCACCACAATCATTATTATAATCTCATGTAACAAAATAGAATACATATATAATTATATTATTTACACATAATTATTTCAGACCATGACGACCTTACTCTTATTAATCATAATAAGCGAAGCGTCTGGCCTAATTGGATTTGATTGTGGCGGACAACACCTCAATATCACAGCTGTCTCATTACTTGATGTTGGAGAATGCGACTTAGACATAAGCACCCCCAACACCACCGAAGTCTATATACAATTATTGCAATTATCTGACTACAGATACACGGAAGTTATTCAATGTAAAGTTGAAATATCAAGAAGCATTTACCATTGCGGAATGCATTCGCACATTTCTATTGTTCATAACGGAAAGGCCGATTATGTACACGAAACCGATTATTCTCAATGCTTGAGAATGTTTCAAGATGGAACCATTACCTTAGGAGATCATCATCTCGTCACGGGATTAAAAGCTAATCAAACGACCTACCGTAGTATAACTATGGCTGGACGAATACAAGTAGACGGATATTGTAAGGGAACGCAATATTCCGACCCTTTTGGAACTTGGGACGACGTCGTCGTTCAAGCAGTTGCCAAAATATCACTGAGATCTTCATACGTACCTGTGCAATTGAATACTGGAAAAATCAGATTAAAATCTGGCGCAGTCTGCGATCTCGCTGATACCTTTTGTTTAGATGCTGATAATGGATATTCTTATTGGAAATCCATACCCTGTTACGTCTCGAACTCTAATTTAGGCTAACTAAATTTTATTTCATTCGATCAGAGGTTATCTCTCAATTTATTTTCTAGGGCAACCTGCTAAGCCGGCTATACCCCGGGACGCCGAGAGATAGAGTATTTCGCTTCTTTATGTGAGAGGATTGACGACTGGAAATAAACTCTAGGTAGATTGAACCTGACTCAATTTGTTCTTGGAAATATATAATATGTTTATATTTTTATTATTAACAATTTAATAAATACATTTGTGGTATATATTTGTGTGTATAGATTATTTTTCATAGAATGTATGTATATGGAAAACGAAAAATAGACGTAGAAATTTATTGATACAGTTTAGAGATTTTACTCTTCATCTTCGGCAATGGACCTATCGAGTGATTCGATTAAGGCACTTGCGTATTCATCGGCGAGCCTGTCAGCTTCTTCTTCATCCGAGAATAAGGGCTCGACTTCTCGTTGTAAATTTGATCTTTCAAAATCTTCGATGTCTTCGAGAGTCAATGGAGAGTAACTCGGTGGCATGTAACCACGAAAAGTTGGCGAGGAATGGTTACGCCACTCCTGATAAATCGTTGGCGAATCTGTTCACGCCTACGGACACGTCCTTCGCGAACTGAGTAAACTCTATTGGTTATCTGATCAACTCTACGTGAATTTACCATCTACAAAGGTGGTTCATTTTAGTATGGAAATGTGCGTGTTAATGATAATTTGTTAAGTATGATAGTTACTTACGATGATGTAGTAATTTTAGATTAATAAAAGATAGAAATATATACTCTCAGTGTGTATGTCCTGTTAAGAAAATAAAATAAAATAAATGAGTTGGATATTTGATTTAATAAAAATATGAGAGTATAGTTGAGTTTGAAAAATAGAGTCTGTAAAATATTCGGAAGACAAAGTATTGAAAATAATTAGGGTAAAATAAAATATTAAAGATTTAAAATAATATAGTAAAAATATGAATTAAATATTGAAATAGAGTTTTAAAAGCATATGTTCTGTATTAAGAATGTTAAAATGTGTATATAAATATATTGAATGATAATTATGAATTATTAATTTGTGTTTAAAATTTTCAGATTCGATCAGAAGTGTCTAGACAGGAAGGGATATATGGATACAGACTATGTCACTTAATGACATAAAAATAAAAGCGGCTGGCTTATATTAAGTAAGTATAAAATTAATTGAATATTTTAATAATTGAATTATAAGCCAGTGCATAAAGTCTATTATTTCGACAGATCCTCTAAGAGCCAGTCTTTCATTCGAGGTCAAGTATCGATGTGCAAGACGTCCCGTCACAGCGGCTCAGAATCCATAAAGAAATTCTTCAAAAGAATCCCTTTATGAAAACGGCAGAGGAGTAGTATGCTACCCAATGCACATCAAGTGACTGACCAGAACGGCGCTACGCTCTAAGTATTTAATACTGAGGACCGGTTGAAATTGGAATTTCAATCACAAAGAAAAACTAAAAGTCTGTGCAATGGTAAGGTATGGTTCAGGAAAAATTATTAAAGTAGTAAGAATAGTTGAGTTGTCATGCAAGATTAAAGTTGAATCATTAAAGAAATAATTAGTTGATTATTGAATTTTATTACTTACCGGTTGATGGAATTCGCAGATGTATGAGAGGACCGCTGTTCTTTCCCAAAACTGCTCTACCTCGGTGGAGATTTGGAGAAGTGACAGGGCGATTCAAGAAGTTGGCAGAAGATCGAAGATGGTGAGTAAAAATCACTTTTATTTAAATATTATTTGTTATACAATTCTATTATATCTAGAGACTAAGTCTCAAAAGAAAAATTAGAATCGCGACTAAGTTCTTATTATGTATGTGTCCGGTAAGCTTGACTGCTAATGACTGACTGAATGAAAAGCGCGCACAAGACGGCGCATGCAACTTGCAACTACTCTCTGTGGATTGTAACTAGCGACTGCGGTCTGTGGTTCACTCCTTGAAATACTGTCGATTCCCACTTCTGTTCCAGGCGTTGGAGGTGGTAAGAAGCAGGCGTTGGAGGTGGTAAGAGAAGCGCATTGGCTGTTCCGTCGCTAGTGCTGTCTCTCTTCTTAAAGCGCGCTATGACGTAGTGGGCGCGCGGTACGTAGTGGGGGACCGCGGAGCTGTCAGTTGTGCTTGTGCGTCGAGACATTGTTCATATAATTATAACGGTAAGTCCTTTTACAATAATTTATTAGCTTCCAGAATTTTTGCAATATATATATATTTATATATTTTGAACCAGTGAATTTTTCTTTATCATTTAAGACATGAATAATCTTTGTAAAATGCTTTGTTTAAAAGTAATCATTAACTATTGTGTAATAATATAAAAAATAATTACTAATAATATCGTCAAATTCCGGTGCTTCAAATCATTGTAATTACATTGTTATTAACAAAAATAATGTGCTTAACATAATTTTATAAAAGATTAATTGCATAATATAATTATAAATTGTTGGTAATAATTGTTGATCATAAAATAATAATTTTATAATGAAGAATAATAATTATTAACGCTAGGAGTTCGAAATTATAATATTATTTTAATCTGTCACAGCGGACAAAGAAAGGAATGCGGCGACCGGATGAAGGGGAGATAAGCTCGGAGCGCAGCTGCACCGGATGAAGGGGAGATAAGAGAACAATAGGGGAGATAACTGAGTCACTCGGTAAATACTATTCTTATACTTTTATAATTTCGCATTCAATAATCGCATGCAATAATTTTATTTCAATAATTTTATTCTTTTAATAAAGATACATATATATACATAAATATATATATATATGTATATGCATATACGTATGTGTGCATTTATTCTTTTTATTTAATAAATTTATTTAAAAGAAAAATTATTTATAATGTATACATAATAAATGCTAAATTAATAGACCTTAATAATTGAATAATTATTAGTAATATTTATATACATATGCTTTGCATCTTTGTTTTTTTTTTTATGGATATGTAAATTTGATTTGTGAAAATAAATTAAGATTTTTATTCATTAATATTAATAAAATTGAGAACAGCTTTATGCATGCTATTATTCCGAGTGCGCTTGGTCTTGAGACGTCGCATTTTGAAGGGGAGATAACAAAGAAATAGGGGAGGTAAGACGGTACGCCGGACTTATTTATGACGCTCTAATAGTCTTTAATAATTTCATTCATACAGAATAATATTCTTTTAATTATTCATATATATATATATGCATGAATTAATTTGTTTAAATAATAAATTTCGAATTATATCTTTCGAATGATATATATATATATATATATATATATATATGTTACATGAAGTTTTATAAAGTCTAAATATTAATAATTATGAATATTATAAATTTTATTTCGTGTGAAGAGAAGTTTATTACTCGAAGTTAATTCAAAGTCTTATTTTAATTTCTTTATTCGAAGTTCTCTATTGTCTTGGTTCGCATACCAAGGGGGAGATAAGGCGGTCGGCGCAGAAAAATATGAGGGGAGATAAGAGTGCCTTTCTTTCGCACAATGCCTATAGACTGTATTATAAATTGCATGCTGAATTATTCACGCAATAGATTTTCTTCTGAAATATTAATTATTATTAGGTTTTATATATATTATATATATGTATATATATAAACTTGTATATATGTTTATTCATTATTTTCTTATTTAATTTATATTCATTAAGTAACGCTTTATTGTATAATTTTGTACGAGTTTTCTTGATTTATTAAATCATTCATATTTGTTAACTATTTTATAATATTTTAGTATTATAGTTATATTATTATTTCTCTCATTTATAATTCTATTGTTTTGGGTGGTGTTTCAAACTGGGTAATACAATTAATGTCACGCTCACTAAATGTGCAAAGGTTGATCTTTAAGAGGCCTTGAATAAAGCGTGAGTATAGAATTTTACATTTATTAAATGATTTCTTTAATTATAATATTGTATTATTTGTAGTTATTCATGATTGAATTTATTTTATTAAATATTTTTAATTTCTTAATGCATGATTTTAATAAAGTGTGTCGTTTATTAATTTGTCTTATTGAATTATTTTATTGTCGATGTATTTATTATTTTGAAAATAATATTTAGAGTGCACGGGTTTATATTTTTGCTGTTAATAATAATTCTTATGGATAATTAGTAATTTATTAATTTTTATTGTGTTCTTATATGATCGATATTATTTCTCACTTATAATTTCTTTGTTACAGTTCTCGCGTTGAATCAGAGGGTGAAGTCATAGGATGAAATCATACATGCCAAAGGGAAGATAACGAGACACGCAACGTTGGCATTGAACGTCTTTTAAGAGGCTTTTATAATTTTGCATGGGACAAAGAGTTAAGTATGAATTTTTTATTTTAATTAATTTTTGCTTTCTTATTTAATTGTATATATATATATTTATTTTTGTATAATTATAGTCTCGTTTTTAATATTGAGTTTTCTAAATTTTCTTAGTTTTTAATTTTTAATATATACATGAATTTATTATTTAATTCTTTATTTATTTTGTTAATGTTCATTTGGTTATTATTTAATTTGTTTGTTCGTTTTATTATTTATAGTATTTTTGTGTGATTATGAACAAATATTATTCTTTTATTAAATATTTTTCAGGTTTCATTATTTGAAGTTAAACAGCGCTGGGATTATGGATGACTGTACCATATAAAGATGTTACGAGAAACATTTTATTTGATATTTAGGTGAGATTGATTTAAATTATTATTTAGTTATTTAATTGACTCATTATTCTTGCAATATTGGGTTTGCTACATTTAATTGAATTAAGGTCATAATACCTTTTGTCACATAATTAGTTGATTATATTAGAGTAAAATTTAATTATAAAATTTGTTACTGCCATATGCTATATTCTTACGTACGTGTATGTTATTTGTTCAATAGTTTTATTTTCTATAATTTTTTATTATTGATTTATTAGTTTTAACTTTTGCATAATAAATTACTTATGATATATATGTATATATAAGTATATTTGATAATCATTAATTTAAAATGATCGTATAATTAAAAGTCTTCTATTTTATTTTAATTAATTATTTAAAATGTTGAATCTTTGAATGAGTAATTATTTTCTTTATTTCATTTATTTCAATAATGTCCATGTAGAATAATAATTATTATTTTTAATATGTATATTAATTATTTTATTTCTTTTACAGGTTCTCAGAATCAAAAATGGTCTTTTTGAAAAGAGAATCGCTATATACTATTATTCAATATTTCAATTGATTTCTACCAGTTCGGACTTTATGAATATTATTCTCGTATTGAAAGATGTAAGCGTTAAATTCATTCTTTATGTTAATATTTATCGTTCTTGTCCGAAATTTTAAATTAATCATTTAACTGAATAAAATTATTATTTATTGTATATATGTATATATGGTTTTATGTGAAATGTTTATTGAGTTTCCTGGAGATCAAAATCACTTGTTATATTGAGATGGTTAATGCGTTTTGGATTTTAATTTGTTTAATTATTATTTTAAGTTTTATTTACTCGGACAATGTCCTAATTGGGTTGTTAAAATTTATTACATTGATTTGAAAAGGCCTCAATATACTAATGTTGAGTTAAATATTTTATTTTTAAGTGTTTGTTTTACGAAACTTTATTGTATGTATTTCACATATACTATATATATATAGTTTATACCTTATATTTGTATTTGAATTTTTCATGGATATTTATTAATGACTCTATTGACAATTTTGATTATTCATGCAAACTATCAGCTGCTTATTAATACTGTTAATGAAGATGTCTAGCATTCATATAATTATTCATTTGATTATTTAGTTATATCATATGTATTGATTTTATACTTAGTACTTTAATTCTTTATAAATTTTATTGTTTATTATATGTATATCGTGAAGTGTAAGGAATATTTATTAAATTTATTTATATATGAATTTTATTCGGTTTTAAGTATATAAATTAAATTTATATTGAATTTTGTTTATATGGTTAAATTTCCGAGTTTATATTATATTTTAATTATTTCCTTTTATCATTATGGAAAAGGGTTTTGTAAAATAATCTTATTAATATTAATTATTGAGAACTTTTAAATTTTGATGACAATTACGTCTTTTGCTTGAAGAAAATGTTTAATTAGAATTTATTGCATTCGGCTTATATTAATTAATTTTTCACAGATTCTTCAGATGAATTATATACATTTATAACAAGGAGAAAGGCATTCTTTCAAAGGATATGAATCGCATATATGGGAAGATAGCTGATTCTACTTACTACGTTTCGACAGAAGCTTAAATCTATTGTAAGCATTTATTTTCTTTTTAATTGTTAGTATGTTTATTTTTATTTAACAAAATGAATCTTTGTTGAATTTTGTTATATTAATCAACTAATAAATATATATATATATATATATGTGTATATAATTTCTAAAATTCTTCATTTTATAATTTCTCTTTTATTTAATGATTAATTACGATTTATTCAATAAATTTCTGATACTTGTGGTTAGGTTCATTTTGTTGATTTTATTTGTATATGTGTTCATTATCTATCGCTACTATATAGCTGGTTTTTCGGTTAGGTCTACTGGTATAGTGAAATTTCATTATAGAGATTATTAATAATATGATATATAGAAGAGTGTATACGTTTACTAGACCCTTTTTATAGTATAGATTAATTTCTTTATAACATAATTAAGGAAAGAAATAGAAAATAAAAGAAAAAATTTATTTGTAAATGTTTTTTGTTGCGGGACGTAACACCTCCCCCCTTAAAAGAGCAAAATCCGATTGTTTTCGGAGGATTTTGTCTATAGAGGTTAGACGTGTTGTTCTAGATTATTGATGTGTTCCCTTAGGTGAGAATAAGTAACAGGCATATTTACGTTTTCGTTGGCCTTTTCAGGACATGGTCTGATCATCCTTGGTGCGGGAGTAGGTTGTAGTACGATCGTCTCTGGTGGTGCTGTAGACTCAGTGGTTGCTGGTCGATTTGCAGGCTCTCTGCTAGGAGGTGATCCTTCGGACTTATTTTGTTGTCTTTGGGGATCTCGTGCCAGGTGAAGTAGCAGACTGGCAAGTGAGCTCCATATTGCTCCAAGTAAATGAAAACTGCATCCATATACAGTATGGAGAGCATAGCCATGAATGATTGTATCAATAGCTAGTTTAATTAATCGAATGATCATAAATATTCCCACGATTCCGGCAGTAGCTGAGCCGAAATTAATGAATCCTTGCCAGATTCTTGAGGCGGTACTCTCTACAATTTTGTTTAGAGAGTTTTCATCGAGAAGATTATATACAGATATTCCTTCGGTGTTCATAGAGTGTCCAGTCAATCCTCTTGCTATGGCGTTGAGTAAAGCTGGTTTCTCAGCGGGAAACATAATATGGTTCCGCAATTTTTCCAAATCGGCATCAGAGTATATGCCGCTTACAGCGAGTGGTCCTGGAGTTAGATATCTCCATGACAATGCAGCCATTGGTTTTAGCTGATCAGGCGCCAATTGTCTGACTTGAATTTCAGGTGTTATCTGCACCCATGTGTCTTCGATTCTGTATAGCGTGGGTAGTTCAATACTACATTCGCGTTCGATTCCAACTTTAGTGATGATTCTGGATTTTGGTGTGAGAAAGAAAGATTCGTTTCGTACAGTGATCGGAAGTTCTGTGTAGCATTTCTCTGTTCTTCTTACTTTTACTTCTACAGGTATACATTTTATTATTTGCACGGCTTCTCCAGTGGTGACGGCCATGTATCCTGGTCCTTTCATTAATCTATATGCAAATTCGTCAGGTTGCAGGGTTGCAAAAGATAATGCATTCATTATCACCTGTCTTTCTAGTTCACACTTTTGCGATATAACATTGTTGTATAGAGAAGTCATTTGTTGCTTGACGTGTTTTTCAATATACACAAATTTGGAATTCATATATGTGAATATGTCGAGGTTGTTAACAGGAATTGTTCCTCGGCTGGCGAATGTATTTCCAGGTTTCGCTTCCAAGATGAATAATTTCGGATGCTCCGTCCGAAGAAGAGTGTACCCGCACAGAGGTAACTCTGTAGTTTTCATGAGGGCGAAAGTAATATCTTGAGTCACCAAGCTATAGATGACTGGGGAATCCGTTTCGGAAACATCTTCGGTGATTTTATTTGCAGGTCCTTCATATAGTACATCATACTGGTGAAAATTGCAAGTGGTGGTTGGTATGGACTTCCAGTAACTATGTCCATCGTCAGCATCTAAACAGAAGCCATCGATGAGATCACAGGTGGTTCCAGATTTTAATTTGATTTTTCCAGTATTTAATTGGATTGGAGCGTATGATGATTTTAAAGAAATCTTGACGGAGGCTTGTACGACTACGTCGTCCCATGTTCCGTATGGATCATTGTATTGCGTTCCTTTGCAATAACCATCAACTTGTATGCGTCCAGCGATGGTTATGCTTCTGTATGTTGTTTGATTGACTTTTATGCCAGTGATGAGACTATTATCTCCGAGAGAAAGTGTTCCGTCTTGAAACATTCTGAGGCATTGCATGTATCCAACTTCTTGCACATAGTCAGCTCGTCCGTTGTGAACGGCAGAAATGTGTGAATGCATGCCACAATGGTATATATTTCGAGAAATTTCAACCTTACATTGTATCACTTCAGTGTGACTATAATCTGACAATTGTAAGAGTTGAATGTGGATTTCAGTTGTATTAGGCTTTTTGATATTTAATTCGCATTCTCCCACATCAAGTAGAGAAACGGCTGTTATGTTTAGGTGTTGTCCACCGCAATCAAATCCAATTAAAGCGATAGTTTCGCTTAAGAATAATGCTAAGGTTAGGAGTATCATGTTGATATCTGAAATAATCAACAATTTTGATTTGATGTAAATATTCAATATATTATATACCTTCGAATAATTACATTTTCATGATTTCTTTCCTTTTACATTATATATATGGTTGTATAGTATAACCTTACAAGTATAATTCTTTAAATGTATATTATGAATAACAATAGTAATGGTTATATAAATGGTTATAATATGTGAATATAATATCTGATCGAATATATATATACGTATGTTTTTATATTAGTGTACTATTATATTTTATTATTATTTTTTTTCTGTTTTTTTTTTCATCATATATAATTGTAAGTATATATATATTCATGTTTATAGGTTTTGTGAGTATATAATGTATAGACTATATAAATTTGATATTTAGTAAATGATAATAATCATAGTGTGCTAGTATACTTGGATATATATATAAGCATATTATGAAAGTTTAAAAATAGAACTCTTATGTTAGTATATTATTATTTTTATTCATTCATTATTATTTTATGTTTGTTTTTTTTTTTTTTTTTTTTCCTTTTTTATTAAAATGTCTATATTTTCATATATAATTATAAGCGTGTGAATAATTATCATATTAGTAAAGTATTATATGCGTATATATATGTATTGGTTAATATAATTGTAGCGGTATAGAGTAAATGTAAGTTTTTAATCCGAAAACATTTCATTTAACATTTCTGGATTATTAGGGTCGATTCTAGGTTCTGCTACGGCATAATCTATTTCTAAAGAGATTGACTCTACGGATATCCCTATTAATCGACGGAAAGTTTTTTCTTCATTTTCTTTATAAACCCTTTGAATAAATTGAAAGTATGCTTTAAGACATATTTGACATTCAAAAAGAGATTGCGTTTCAATACAGGTAGATTTTTTACAATCAGCCATTTTCGATTAGGTACATTTCCGTATTGGAAAGAATGAGTATAATGTGAAACTACTCTATTGTATATAGCGGGGTCATAACAATTAGTGCATATAATATGTGGACTGTCAGAAGTTAATACGTCGTGTGTCATTGTTTTTACGCATTTTATATAAAAGGTATTAAAGAACGAGTTATCTAAGAAAGGATGTGCCGGTGGTTTCACCTTCAAATGTGGGCACATTTTTATTTCTTTAAGCGTAAATTCCCTGTTTGTGAGTCTTACAGAAGGCAAAGACACTAAGATGACTAATGTCTCTTCCTTGACTTTTTTCATAAATTGCTCTCTCAAGATATGAATATACACATTCGTTACATTCAAAAATAGGTCTACTAGACTCTAGAGAGGAGTGACAGTACTCACATCGAGGAAAACTTACGTCCCCATAGGTTACCCAATGGCAGACAATTAAATCTGCTTTCTTTCGTAATTGTCGTAATCTATAGCATGAGCAACACATATAGGAGTCTATTCGATTTTTCTTTCCTACCGTTCTCCGATAGAATATTACTTTTTTGCATTCCGCTTTGTGGAAATTGGATAAATGAGATGTAAGGTGGTGGATAGAGTGACTGCAGGAAGGCTCGTATATATCGCTCATTGTTAATTTTAACTGCTTCTATTGAAGTTGAATTCCAATGCTTGTTCAGTTTGTAGGCAATAAATGAGGCACTTCCTACATTCAAGGAGGGGAGTACACAAGGCTATGTATCTGTTACATATATAGCATTTAATAGTATAAGGGATACGTGAAGGGAAATAGGAAACGTGATGGTACGTTGTAGGTTGTAGAGGGTTGTTTTCGTAAGGTATACAGAAGTGACAATAATAATGGTCGTTTGAGGGGCAGAAATAACCATTCAATTCTTCGTGCAATAATTTGGAAAGATTATAGAGAGTCTGATCGGATAGTATTTTAAGCAAGACTTCCATTCGCTCTTTTCAAGGAAAGTTCCCGTTCTCGCTCTCCTGTCAAGTAGAGCAAAAAACACTGTCGGCAATCAATTAGAGGTGTTATGACAGATACGTTACACCCACAAGCATAACATTTAGATTCGGTGGTGTTGGGGAAGTTCTCTGAGATAGAATGATATTTCAGTCGGGTTGACGTATTCCCATAGAGTTCTGCACATGCAAGGCAATTGTACACACAGTTCCCAATTAAATATCCATCAATAATTTCGTGCACTATATTAGATAAAGTATCAGAAGACATATCAAGAATTAACTAGAAGGTCCGACTTCACTTATTGACAGATTAGAAGGGTGCGTGATGCGAAATATTTCGTCAATATTTCTCAAGCAAACAGAACAATCAGAAATCGATCGAATAATAGTGATAGGGCGTTGACAATAGGAACAGATAGTTCTGTAGGGGTGAGGAGCAATAGAGATTATGTGAGTATCGATAGGTAAGAAGGCGCGTTGAGAAATTGGTGTTTGTAACAAACAAAAGCAGGCACAACAATAGTGATTGTGGTTATTCAAATTCAAATAACCATGTAATTTAATACATAGAGCATTAAGCGGAGTTGTTTGAGACATTGTTGAACATGGTCTCAGAGAGAAGGCTAATAAGATGAAAATTGAAGAATTGTCATGAAGAAAGATATACATATAATCATGTATATAATAATGTGTTTATTCGAATAGGTCTTTCTCGAAAACCTTAAGAACTAGAGGATATCTTAGAGTATCTACGTGAATAGATGAGGCTTCTAATGATCGGATGAGTCTGCTTATTTTCGTAACACACAGTAGGCAATTGTCAATGGGCTTGATCGTGATGACTACGACGCCACAAGATGAGCAGAGGCTTTCCCTTGCAACATGACTATTGATAAATAGGTGTTGGTCCAGGAGCCTATATTGTTGTTTGATGATTTCGGTGCGAAGTCCTGAGTAACAATTGTTACATAGGTTCGTCTCGTCTAGGAGACAGATAGCTCCTTTTGCATATGCACAATATGCAAATAAGAAGTGCTGTTTGATGAGATGCAGGTCGTTCAAATTAGGTTGCAGTAGAATTGGCTTCCTGTGCCAAAGCATCTGTAACAAAGATAGATACTATTATTCATCCTGGTTGAGGATGTGACATTTTAAGTTTATTCGTGTGTACGACTTTAGTATTCTTCCCGATTTTGAGTTTGACATTGCTGGGAGGTAAGATTTCGATAATCTCGTAGGGTCCGACATATTGGTCAGATAATTTTCCCTTTCGTGGTTCTTTCAATAGAAATACTTGCATTCCTACTCTGAGTGTTTGTTGTTTTATTGCTTGATCATAGTATCGCTTGCTCCTTTCTTTGGCTTGTATTAAGTTTTGTCTGGCAGATATTTGTAAATCCGTCAGTTTATTAAAAAGGGTGGTTATATAATCTTGATATGTTGGTTCTACATTTTCCTCGATAATAGGATGAGCAGAGGGTAATCGAGCTATTCGTCCGAATACCAATTCGTAAGGGGAATAATGCGTTCCTTCATGGACGCTTGTGTTGTATGAAAACATGGCTAGTTTGATGAATTGATCCCAATTAGTTTCTTTATCTATTTGGGTTTTTAAGTATTCTGTTAATACATGATGAGATCGTTCCAATGATCCATTCGATTGAGGATAATAGGCTGTGGTTTTAAAATGTTGAATGCGGAATTTCTTTGTTAATTGTCTGATTAGCGCGGATAGGAAATTCGTTCCTTGATCTGTTAATATAGCACGAGGTGTTCCATATATACAGATAAATTCTTTAGTAAATGCATCAGCAATAGTTAATGAGGTAGCTTCTTGTAAAGGTACAGCTACGGAATATTTGGTAAGTAAATCTTGCATAGTTAAAACATATTGATTATTGTGGTCTGTTATAGGGAGAGGTCCCATAATATCTAATGATAACTTATCAAAGGCAGAACCTGGTGTGTCAGTAATGACCATAGGTTGTTTATTTTTCACACGAGTTAATTTCTTTAATTGGCATTCTCGACAAGTTTTTATAAACTCTTGAATATCTCTCTTCATGGTTTTCCAATTATATCGAGCTCGAATGCGGTTATACGTTTTTGTTACACCTTTGTGTCCGCCATGTGCAGACGCATGATTTTCCTGAATTAAAAGTTGTCGTTCTTCCATTTCAGGTGTTTGAATTAAATTCAAACATATGGTTATTCGGATTGAAAATTCTTGTAAATATTTTTTTATTTGGTTAATGATGTAAGACCATGGGAGGTCATCAAATCGTTCAGTTTTACTGAGGCTTATTGAAGGAAGTTCTGTTTCAGTAATGACGTCTACTAAAGAGTGAAGACAATTTTTGAGATTTTGAGCTTCTATTAAAATTCGGTCATTATGTTTAATTGGGAGGGCAATTAGAGTGTTACCTTTAACTGTACATACTTTAGCTCTTTCGAATGTTAATTCTTCGTATTTGGGGAGTAGATTAGTTTCTTGATAGGTTTTAGCTCCGGTATCATATGGATTTCCATTTTGATAAACGAATATAACATGATTATCTTTCTGTTGCAGGAGATTTCCGCGGACTTCTTGCAGATGGGCACGACTCCAAGGAGGTGCTGGGGGAAGATCTGGTGGTTCCGATTGGTAAGGAATAATATCAGATTCTAAAATTTCCGTATAATCAGATTCTTCTTCCTCTTCGCAGTCTGTTACTTCTTCAATAAGGATTTGAGGGTCTTCGTTAAGTTCTTGTATGAGGGGGTAATTTTGGTAATTTTCTTCACCTTGATCCTCTGATTCTTCGGGAATCTCTATAATTCTCCTTCGTGCTTTTACATTTCCTTGGTTAGATCTGGTAGGTTGCTTCTTAGGTAAATTAGCTTTTCCTGGCGACCGTTGAGGTTGGTGTGAAAATATAGATTCGTCGGAAGAATATTCTCCTTCATCTATGTGGAATAAAGGCGCTGTTGTTTCTACAGGTGGGTTTCTGGATAATGCATCGGCATTATAATTTAGAGTTCCTTTTTTATATTGAATTTCATATTGATATTCTGACAATTTCGTTCTCCATTTCCATAATCTTGATGAAGGATCTTTTATTGAATGTAACCAGACTAGTGGTTTATGATCAGTAACAATAGTAAATAATCTTCCATATAAGTAAGGTCTAAAATGATTCACGCAATAAATGATAGCTAAACATTCCTTTTCTATGGTAGAATAATTTTGTTCTGCTGAATTTAAAATTCGAGAAGTATAGGCAATGGGTAGATCTTTTCCTATAGTGCCTTGACTAAGTACTCCTCCTACTGCGTATCCAGATGCGTCAGTGGTTAATATGAATGGTTTGGAAAAATCTGGATATTGTAAAATTGGTTCTGAACATAATGAATTTCTTAAAATGTCAAATGCTTCGGTTTGTTTTGTTGTCCAGTCGAATTTTCTATCCTTCTTCAGAAGGTCTGTTAATGGTTTTGCAATTTTGGAAAAATTTGGTATAAATCTTCGATAATAACCGGCTAGTCCTAAAAATTGTTTAATGTTTTTTGGATTTTTTGGAGTAGGAAAATTCATAATTGCTTTTATTTTAGCTGGATCTGGTTTAACTCCATCAGATCCGATTATATGTCCTAAGTACATGACTTCTCGTCGTAAAAATTCACATTTATCTGGCTGTAATTTTAAATTAGCAGCTCTTAGCCTTTGCATTAATTTTTCGAATTTATTCTCGTGTTCCTGTAAGGATCTCGCGTATATAACAATGTCATCCATATAGACAAATAATTCATTGCCTTGTAGTCCAGAAAGTACATTATCCATTAGTCTTTGAAATGTTGCAGGAGCATTTTTAAGTCCGAATGGCATCCTTTTAAATTGATAGTGTCCATATGGTGTGGAGAATGCAGTCTTATGTGCGTCTTGTGATGCCATAGGTATCTGATGAAATCCAGAGGCCAAATCTAATATCGAAAAATACTTAGCAGACCCTAATTGGTCTAATATGTCTGTTATGTTAGGTAAGGGATATGCGTCTCCTATGGTTTTTTCATTAAGATTTCTGTAGTCAATTACCATTCGCCATCTCTTGTTCCCTAAGGAATCAGGCTTTTTCGGTACGATCCATATAGGAGAATTGTAAGGTGATGTGGAGGGTTCGATTAAATTTGAGGATAATAATTCGTTCACTTGTCTATTAATCTCTTCTTTATGAATAGGAGGAAATCGGTATTGTTTCACATGGACAGGTACGTCGTTGTGAGTTGGAATATAATGTTGAGCGGCATTTGTCGCTTGAAGATCTTCACTCGGAAGATGAAATCTATCGGAATGCTTGGAAATTATTCGTCGAACATTTTCTGACTCCTCGGAGTTTAGATGCTCGAGACGAAGAAGTTGTAGAATATCTGATGTTCTATCAGTATAGGAGGATTGTATTTGAGTAAAATATAGAGGATTATCTATATTTTTGGAAAAGGTCCCTTATGGGCTGATAAAGAGAAATAGAATTATTGAGATTCGGAGTTTGAATAGGTCCCTCGGAAGACCCTAAGGTTCCGGAGGAGTTGTTATTTGTATTACAAGTATCGAAGTCTTGTAATTCTATAAATGGAATGTTGAGAATTATTTCTTCCTCGGAAGTATTGAAAACAGGCATATAAACTTTTCCATTATTATTAGCGACGAGTGCTTCGCCGAAATATATGCCGTCGACAGGTGTATGACGAGGCACGTATCCGTTTTGCTTTTCTGGATTAGTGATATAGAAAGAACAAGGAGTAACTGTTCTTTTTCTTAAGTATATTGCATTAGAATTTGAGAATGGAATCTTTGCATCTTCATACTGTAGGTAATTGTCTTATAGTTCAATATTACGGAACGTTCCCTCAGGAATCTGTTCCCTAGGATTCCGTCTTGCGTGAATCCAATAGAATCAGAAATAACGTAGAATTCAGATAATTTTCCAAGTATGCTTATTGAGACAGCTCCTAGAGTGACAATGGTTTCAGATGCGATTCCTTGTAGGCATAATGTATTAGATTGGTCGAGAACGACAGTAGGTTTTAGACATTTTTGTTTAATGAGGTTGAGTCCAGATCCAGAATCAACCATGAATTTACAATTGTTTATTAGATCGGTAGAGGTCAGAGTCACCGTTGGTAGTTCCGTGGATTGTTTCATATCATTTATTTGGCAGATTCTATGATTTGCAACGGCGTCTCTTGAGGGGCCGTTATATTGACTTTCTTTTGTATGTGGTAGGTCGGACGTCCTGGCTGTGGGTCGTTCCGGCGGACGTCTGTTCTCAACGGAACGCCCTGAGCGTTTCCCGAAGTTCCGGGCTGATTTGTTTCTAAGGCTTTTCTGTAGGCCAGCTTTCGGCATTCTTCTATTAAATGTCCGGGAGTTTTACAATAGCGACAAATTTTAGTTTGAAAATTTTGTTGAGGTTGCATCGTAGTATTTATTTTTGCAGGTGTCGCAGGATATGGTGGTTGTGAATTTGCAGAGCCATTGTTAAGACGGTATCCTGGGCGATAACCATTATTAATATTATTGTTTGTAGGGTTTTGACGAGGGAAATTTCCAGCATTATTTGGAGGATCAGCGCGTGGTTGAAAATTCGGGCGGAAGAGAGTTCTTTTGCGAAGGTTTTCTGCTTCTATGGCTTTGGATAGTTGTATTGCTGTGCTTATTCCTTCTTCAAAGTTCTTCGGGCGCTCTAATTTCACGCGTACTAACAAGTCGGAAGGAAGCCCGTTAATGAAGCTATTCAACGTTGTCATTTCTATAGCATCTCTACTTCGTTCACTTATATTTCCAGCTAAATCAGATTCTCCATCTAAGATTGCAGTGCGTAATTCTTGTACTCTTGCAATATAATCAAAAATGTTTTCATTTTGTTTCATGTAAATATTTCCTAATTCTCCTCGATATTGATCCACTGATTTATTTGATCCGAATATTGATTTCAATCTTTTCGTTAATTCGAAAACAGTATTAAATTCTACTCCTTCGATGGCTGAATAAGCATGCCCTTGTAATTTGTTGATAATTAGCTGAACCAAATGATATTCATGATAAGCTGGTATTAGGTTGAGGGCTCTCTCGCAAATTTTACTAAAATGGAATACGGACATTTTGTGTCCATCGAATCTAGGCACAGTGTCAATAGCATCCTTTAGACGTATTGGGGAGGGTTGATCCAAAAAGTCAAAATGTTGGAAAGTTGGTTGTGAATATGGTCGTTCTTCACGAGTATGTGATCGTTCTTGCTGTCCATTTTCTTGAGAAGTTTCCAAATTTGCGAGTCTCGAATTTATTCTTTCGATGCAACTAGTCATTGTGTGCATTGAAGCCATTAATTGTTGTACGTCAGGTAGTTGTTGACTACCTGCTGCTTCTCTTCGATCAATTTCTTCTTGCATCTTTGCTATACGTTCAGCTTTAGCTTGTAAAGCTTCGGTTTGTTCCCTCAGTTGTTTTTCCCTTTCGTTTACCTTTTGCGTTAAAATGTCAATTTCCTCGGACGAGTATTGTTTCCTAGTTGTGCTTACTACAGAGCTTGCAGATCCTGATCTTGTTTGCATGATGATTTTGGTATATATATTTTCCAAGAAATTTAAATTCTTTTGATAATCTCTATGTATGAGTTTATATTTTATCGTCACTCTCCGTGAAGCTTATACTCTTTTGGCAAATCCCACCGCTGCCACCAAAAATTAACGTTGCCTCTTGTTACGTCTCGAACTCTAATTTAGGCTAACTAAATTTTATTTCATTCGATCAGAGGTTATCTCTCAATTTATTTTCTAGGGCAACCTGCTAAGCCGGCTATACCCCGGGACGCCGAGAGATAGAGTATTTCGCTTCTTTATGTGAGAGGATTGACGACTGGAAATAAACTCTAGGTAGATTGAACCTGACTCAATTTGTTCTTGGAAATATATAATATGTTTATATTTTTATTATTAACAATTTAATAAATACATTTGTGGTATATATTTGTGTGTATAGATTATTTTTCATAGAATGTATGTATATGGAAAACGAAAAATAGACGTAGAAATTTATTGATACAGTTTAGAGATTTTACTCTTCATCTTCGGCAATGGACCTATCGAGTGATTCGATTAAGGCACTTGCGTATTCATCGGCGAGCCTGTCAGCTTCTTCTTCATCCGAGAATAAGGGCTCGACTTCTCGTTGTAAATTTGATCTTTCAAAATCTTCGATGTCTTCGAGAGTCAATGGAGAGTAACTCGGTGGCATGTAACCAGGCCACAGGGGTGATAATACGGGAGAAGATGGGGGAGAGTCTTGAAGAGTAGATGGCGGTGAGATTTGTATGTTTATATTTCTTGACGAGTGAATTTCAGCATTCTCTTCCCAGGCGCTGAATAATATTTCTGAATTTACTTCATCAAGGATGACCGTAGAGCATTCACTAAGATTGTCAGAATCGATTTCTGCTATGCTGTTGTTAAGTTCGTTGCTAAGTTCCTCAAGGGGGTCGTGCTCGTGATTTTCTGGAATGTCCGCTGGATCCAGAGAGAGAGGTGCGAATGATAACTCGAATTCTGATTCCTCGTGGTTATTGATTGCAGTTTCGATTTCTATAGGAATGTCATCGACATCTACGAAAAGTTGGCGAGGAATGGTTACGCCACTCCTGATAAATCGTTGGCGAATCTGTTCACGCCTACGGACACGTCCTTCGCGAACTGAGTAAACTCTATTGGTTATCTGATCAACTCTACGTGAATTTACCATCTACAAAGGTGGTTCATTTTAGTATGGAAATGTGCGTGTTAATGATAATTTGTTAAGTATGATAGTTACTTACGATGATGTAGTAATTTTAGATTAATAAAAGATAGAAATATACACTCTCAGTGTGTATGTCCTGTTAAGAAAATAAAATAAAATAAATGAGTTGGATATTTGATTTAATAAAAATATGAGAGTATAGTTGAGTTTGAAAAATAGAGTCTGTAAAATATTCGGAAGACAAAGTATTGAAAATAATTAGGGTTAAAATAAAATATTAAAGATTTAAAATAATATAGTAAAAATATGAATTAAATATTGAAATAGAGTTTTAAAAGCATATGTTCTGTATTAAGAATGTTAAAATGTGTATATAAATATATTGAATGATAATTATGAATTATTAATTTGTGTTTAAAATTTTCAGATTCGATCAGAAGTGTCTAGACAGGAAGGATATATGGATACAGACTATGTCACTTAATGACATAAAAATAAAAGCGGCTGGCTTATATTAAGTAAGTATAAAATTAATTGAATTTTTAATAATTGAATTATAAGCCAGTGGCATAAAGTCTATTATTTCGACAGATCCTCTAAGAGCCAGTCTTTCATTCGAGGTCAAGTATCGATGTGCAAGACGTCCCGTCACAGCGGCTCAGAATCCATAAAGAAATTCTTCAAAAGAATCCCTTTATGAAAACGGCAGAGGAGTAGTATGCTACCCAATGCACATCAAGTGACTGACCAGAACGGCGCTACGCTCTAAGTATTTAATACTGAGGACCGGTTGAAATTGGAATTTCAATCACAAAGAAAAACTAAAAGTCTGTGCAATGGTAAGGTATGGTTCAGGAAAAATTATTAAAGTAGTAAGAATAGTTGAGTTGTCATGCAAGATTAAAGTTGAGTCATTAAAGAAATAATTAGTTGATTATTGAATTTTATTACTTACCGGTTGATGGAATTCGCAGATGTATGAGAGGACCGCTGTTCTTTCCCAAACTGCTCTACCTCGGTGGAGATTTGGAGAAGTGACAGGGCGATTCAAGAAGTTGGCAGAAGATCGAAGATGGTGAGTAAAAATCACTTTTATTTAAATATTATTTGTTATACAATTCTATTATATCTAGAGACTAAGTCTCAAAAGAAAAATTAGAATCGCGACTAAGTTCTTATTATGTATGTGTCCGGTAAGCTTGACTGCTAATGACTGACTGAATGAAAAGCGCGCACCAAGACGGCGCATGCCAACTTGCAACTACTCTCTGTGGACTGTAACTAGCGACTGCGGTCTGTGGTTCACTCCTTGAAATACTGTCGATTCCCACTTCTGTTCCAGGCGTTGGAGGTGGTAAGAAGCAGGCGTTGGAGGTGGTAAGAAGCAGGCGTTGGAGGTGGTAAGAGAAGCGCATTGGCTGTTTCGTCGCTAGTGCTGTCTCTCTTCTTAAAGCGCGCTATGACGTAGTGGCGCGCCGGTACGTAGTGGGGGATCGCGGAGCTGTCAGTTGTGCTTGTGCGTCGAGACATTGTTCATATAATTATAACCGGTAAGTCCTTTTACAATAATTTATTAGCTTCCAGAATTTTTGCAATATATATATTTATATATTTGAACCAGTGAATTTTTCTTTATCATTTAAGACATGAATAATCTTTGTAAAATGCTTTGTTTAAAAGTAATCATTAACTATTGTGTAATAATATAAAAAATATTAATAATTATTAATATTATGCTTCAAATTGTTAAATAATTGTTATAAATTAAATTATAGTTATTAATTAACTAATTTATAAATTCTGATTTTAATTGCATAATATAATATTAATGCATCGATAAATGGGTGCAAAGGTTGTCTTAAGAGCCTTGAATAAAAGCGTGAGTATCAGAATTTTACGATTTGAATAAAATGATTTCTTTAATTATATATTGTATTATTTGTAGTTTTTCCAATCATGAATTTATTTTATTAAATAAATTTTTAATTTCTTATGCATGATTTTAATAAAGTTGGTGTCGTTTTATTAATTTGTCTTATTGATTTATTTTTTGTCGATGTATTTATTATTTTGAAAATAATATTAGAATGCACGGGTTTATTTTTTGCTGTTAATAATAATTTATGGATAATAGTAATTTATTAATTTTTATTTGTTCTTTATATGATCCGATACATTATTTCTCACTATATTTTTTGTTACAGTTCTCGCGTTCAGTCAGAGGGTGAAAGTCAAAAGATGAAATAAATACATGCCAGAGGGAAGATAACGAGCACGCAACGTGCATTGAACGTCTCAAGAGGCTTTTATAATTTTGCATTGGACAAAGAGTTAAAGTATGAATTTTTATTTTAAATTAAATTTTTGCTTTCTTATTTAATTGTATATATAATAGATTTTATTTTTGTATAATTATAGTCTCTCGTTTTTAATATTAGTTTTCTAAATTTTCTTAGTTTTTAATTTTTAATATATACATGAATTTAAATTGATTTATTCTTTATTTATTTTGTTAATGTTATGTTGGTTATTATTTAATTTGTTTGTCGTTTTAATTATTTATAGTATTTTTTGTGTGATTATGAACAAATACTTATTCTTTATTAAATATTTTTCAGGTTTCCATTATTTGAAGTTAAACAGCGGCTGGGGATTATGGATGACTATACCATATATAGACTGTTACGAGAAACATTTTTATTTTGATATTTAGGTGAGATTGATTTAAAATATTATGTTAGTTATTTAAATTGACTCCATTATTCTTGCCAATATTGGGTTTTGCTACCATTTATTGAATTAAGGTCATAAATACTTTTTGTCACAGTAATTAGGTTGATTATATTTAGAGTAAAAAATTTAATAATTGTTACTGCATATGTTTAATATTCTTACATACGTGTATGTTATTTGTTTCAATAGTTTATTTTCTATAAATTTTTTAATTATGATTTTTTTTACTTTTGCATAATAATTATTATGATATATATGTATATAAGTATATTTGATATCATTAAATCTAAAAATGATCGTATAATTAAAAGTCTTCTATTTATTTTAATTAATTATTTAAAATGTTGAATCTTTGAATGAGTAATTATTTTCTTTATTTCATTTATTTCAATAATGTCCTTAGAATATAATTATTATTTTTAATATGTATATTAAATTATTTTATTTCTTTTACAGGTTCTTCAGAATCAAAATGGTCTTTTTGAAAAGAAATTGCTATATATTTATTATCAAATATTTCAATTGATTTCTACCAGTTCGGACTTTATGAATATTATCCTGTATTGAAAGATGTAGCGTTAAATCATTCTTTGCGTTAGTATATTATGTTAATATTTATTGTTCTTGTCCGAAATTTTAAATTAATCATTTAACTGAATAAAATTAATTTATTTATTGTATGTATATTGGTTTTTATGTGAATGTTTATTGAGTTTCCTGGAGAATCAAAATCACTTACTTGTTATATTGATGATGTTAATGCGTTTGGGATTTTAATTTGTTTAATTATTAATTTTAATTTTATTTACTCGGACAATGTCCTAATGGGTTGTTAAAATTTATTACATTGATTTGAAAAGGCCTCAATATACTAATGTTGAGTTGAATATTTATTTTTTAAGTGTTGTTTTACGAAACTTTATTGTATGTATTTAATATACTATATATATAGTTTATATTATATTGTATTTGAATTTTTCATGGATATTTATTAATGACTTCTATTGACATTTTGATTATTCATGCAAACTATCAGCTGCTTAAGATAATACTGTTAATGAAGATGTCTACTAGCATTCATATAATTATTCATTTTGATTATTGTAGTTATATCATATGTATTGATTTTATACTTAGTACTTTAATTCTTT